>NC_080107.1:24779092-25081137 GCF_950005125.1 Chionomys nivalis
TATGGCACTTCCAGCAGAAATCATTAATTGTTTCACATCAGTAACTATTTTTGTCAAATAATGTGACATTTGATTCTTAGATTCTCTTAATGCACAGTTCATAAATATCTACACATTTTCTTTGGCCATGCCACAGAGAATCATTATCATTGAACTTGTCAACGTTCTATGGAAATGGAGATTAAATCAGGTAGCTGCAAGATTACAAAGCAGTGCAGAGGCATACCAAGAAAAGTCTGTTTCTTACCTCCATGCCAACACAACTAATAAAAGAAACAGAAGGACATTTTTAAAAGCCTACATCAGCAAGGTAGCCATATAAGACACTCTGCGCTATAATTGATGTAAAAGGGGGTGCTATCCATGGCTACAGAGAGTAGGTCAATACGTTATCATTTGTACTGAGATAATAAATACAGTTAGTGACAGAATGGCACATCCTATTAAATATTTGGTGACTCAAGGTTAGGGGTTATTCTTGTTCATGTCCACTTGATGTTCCCCATCTTTTCACTGACAGTAATGGCCATTTCACAGGTCATGGGCAGTGCAACAAAAGAAGAGTTGAGCCGGGCGGTGGTGGCGCACGCCTTTAATCCCAGCACTCGGGAGGCAGAGGCAGGCGGATCTCTGTGAGTTCGAGACCAGCCTGGTCTACAAGAGCTAGTTCCAGGACAGGCTCCAAAACCACAGAGAAACCCTGTCTCGAAAAACCAAAAAAAAAAAAAAAAGAAGAGTTGAAGTACTTGCTGCTCTAAGTTAGACAAGGATGCAGGACAGTGTTACCCACTATTATAGTCAAAAATCCTTTAACAAGACAAGTTTCTGCCAAGACTGAGACGGAAGCAAAAGATAGATGCTTCAGGTAATGAGCTGCCGGATTGGTATTAATTATCAGTGGAGTTCAAAAACATCAAGAACATATCCGTATTTCATAGTGGACCTTGAGCCACGGATACAGAATTTACACAAGGTGATTTTTAAAATCTACCAAATGATATTGCAGAGGTGGTACTCAAAATTCTGCATCTTACAAAGTAGATCGAGTATATTAATACTAATACTGACATGGATACCAGACAGTCCAGTAATGTTGTCATCCAGATATTTCTGCCAGATGGGGAAAAGACCATTGGGTCATCTTTTGGCATCCAATAAATCGGTAAAATAAACAACTGCGCACAGTGAATCATTATTTTCCATTTAAATTTGATTAATTAGAAATTATTTGATTATTTTTGTGTGTATAGGTGAAAGAGTAGCCAATAAACTTCTTCTCTGACCATCTTTCCAATTCCAAGGATTCAGGGAAGATTTTCAATAAATAAATAAATAAATGCCTAAACGTTATGATTAATGCTATTTCTCTGTCCTCTTGCTCTTAAAGTAGGAAGATTTAAACAATTTATATTTATATGATAGTCATTGAAAGATAGAAAGAAATCATCAATGATAATGAATAAATTCTTTATGCTTCTAGCTAGAATGTTCACTTGAACAAATAATCTTTGTCTTTCTTTATAGTAAAGAAATAATTGGCAGTCTAGGTTCTGGTCAATCAGAAGACTACAGCAAGATACTCTGCCAGATTTATTAATCTGTGTTTAAACCACATCCATTAGCTTTGGATTCTTAGACAGCTAACACTAGCACCTGCTATTAATTAAGTTCACACAAAGAGAAATAAACTATGTATTATGCAATATAGTTTTCTTATGAGATTTTTGAATGAATGTGTACAGTCAAAATCAACCTACAGAGGGCTGAGGTAAAATAGCTGATATGTACTGACTAGTTAAAAAAAAAAAAAAGACTGAAGAGAAAAGCAAACAAACCAAACAAAGAAACAGAAAGATGAAGTATTTCTTTTATACAACCATCTTCAGGGTGGGTTCATGTTGAAACTGCTCAAATGTTTCCCCATTCCTATTTCCAATGCACACATGGAAATTCCAGTGTTATTTGATGATCTGAGTCATATTTTGAAGGAATAAGGCAAAATCAAAAATACAGAATCTCTGTAGATTCTAGTTCAAATTTTTACATCTACCATACATCAGGTTTATTTCCTTGTTTTTTTTTTTTTTTTTTACAAAGCAGACATTTAACATTTTGGATTAGTACTATATGACAAATAGCATTAGTCAATCATCAGTTTCAGGATTTGTGAAGTTTGAACAATATATTATTACTACTTTCCCAAGAGATTGTTGTAGAAATTCAGCACAGTAAGCCAAGTTCAGAATCCACTTTTCCACATACACAGATTTTTCAGCTATATTATCCATCCTTTAAATGTGTACTATATAGCATGCTGTGTATTAGAGAAATAAACAGTAATGTGATACAGCATTATCCACGCAAAGTTATAATTATGCTCAGAACAATAGTATCTAAATCTCTTTCAATTTACACTTGCATGTTCCTTAAATACATGCATTTATATATTCCATAATAACTGTGAGGATAGAATAACCATTGCTGACCTCATTTTCCTTGAGTAAAAGATGCAGGAGAGCTAAGGCCCTTTGCCCAAAATCTCATTCAGTGCATCCTGATTTAGGATATTTCAATACCAGTCTCAAGTCAATATGCATGACTGCTCTTTTATTGGAATATGGTTGAGATGCAAAAATTAAGTAAAATATCAATAATTTCATGACCTCTTTTATTTCTTATATTTTAATCTATAAAAATTAAAGACCTTGTGGGAAACCTGCCTATCATGTGCAATAATTTTATGACACTGCTTAAAATCTTAAAAGTATTTAATTCTAATGCCAGTTTGTGGAAGATCAATTATATTATTTAAATAATTTATTCTTTCCCTTTATATATTACATCCTCATTAACAAATATATACTTGTGTTTGTGTTTTATAAAAATTAGACTCAGGTGATTATTGATAAAACACAAAAACAGAACCTGAAATTTGGAGGGTGGGGCTAGGCATAGTTGGAGGTAGTTTGTAGTAGATGGGCATGACCAATATACTGTGTATAAATGCATGAAAGTTTCAAATAATAAAAAATTATTTCTTAAAAATTGCCTAGAACTATACATTGGAATTTTAGAATTATACATTGCCAAGTATGTTCATTATCTGAATAGCCTAAGTTAAAGTTAATGAGGCATTAGTTTGTGCTTATTAGTTTGGTTAACAATACACGTCAATCAATTTCTATGTGCAAAGAATCTCTGCCCCTTCCTAACATTCCTATTGAGGAAATCATTTGTTTTTCTCAATTTTAATCATCTTGAAATAGATGAATAACTGATAGTGAGCATGGACTATACTACCTTCACCTTCCCTTAACTCTGTATGCCTGGGCCTGTTCTTCCTGCAGTAATGGCCAATTTCCCTTTATGCACATTGGCTCTGATATTCTGAAACAAGGGGGGAAGAGAATGACAAGGAGATTTATCTCAGCAGGCCATGACTATAGTAGCTCATTTTGTCTATTACGCATGCTGCTCTTCGAGCTTTAGGACAGTTTGTCCTTGCATTCTAGCCCATCACAAGAGTCATAGGCATCAGTTCATGCTTCTCCCAAGTTTTTTTGCATTATGTATATCCTTCCAATATAACAAGTTCATTCAACTGCCCAGAGGTTATCTCTATTAATTAAAGATGTGAATTCTAATGTATACCTTGAATTTCTTAGTTTCTAAATGGGATGTGGCAGAAACAGGACTTGAGAAAGTCAACTCTCCCTTGTGTGAGTTCTCATACCCATTTCATAAGGTTCTTTGCTTTGCCAAATATACAGTACTTCCCTTCTTATCTATGCTCTTGTTATCTGAACATAAAATTGAAACAATATCAAAACTTAATAGATTTGGGCTATCATTTCCCATATCATTTATTTAATAAAATGCAGTTCAAATTGGGGACAAATCAATTTGTATAAAGAGATACGTACATAATGGAACACCAACGTGATTTACAAAATGATCCAGATTGGGTAGCAAATGGACAGCCACCAAATACATTTTCTTTATGAGGAGCAAAATTTGCTATTAAGCCTCACAAAACAATTACACAATGAGATAAGTGTGGAAAGTGAAGTAAGAGGTCAGGGCAATATCCTTCCAAACATGTTTTGTTTCGTTGCAATTAATGTTATATTCACTAACAAGCTAAACATCAGAAGTAACTGCCCCTTCCCTGAGATTTCCTGAGGGGGAAAAAGTATTTGTTACAGAAAACGCCCTAGCACTCAGCCACCTGCTATAAAGTTCTCCTAAACCACAACTACAGATTGAGGATCTAGGAACTGTTTTTACTGATGGAATTAAAGCCTCCATGCCCTGTCATTAGAGACGAAAACAAAATAAACCTTACAAGAATCTATTGTATTTAGAGGAGATTCTTGTTCATGTATGAGGTCCTGTTATGCAGCTCGGTGTTTATAAACTTGCAAAGCCAAGGTCAGACTGAGAAGTTTTTGGGGAGTCATGGAGCTGATTAAGGGCATTCTCTGACTTGAAGGCTGTAGCTTATTCACACGGCACATAGTTGTGACCAAGAAACAGGACTTTTGTTTTTGTCAATTATAATGACTTCTCGGATTGCATTAGTTGAATTTTATAAATTTTATGGTTTGCAAATATGTGCAACTAGTCATGTATTGTTCTGGGGGCTTCTAAAACCTCCCTGATAAGAAACTCATAGGGAGGTATCCAGTACCCAGCACTGGGAATTTCCCTGAATAGCTTATGACTTGTGTGTGCATAATTATCACTTATGCAAGCAACTTCCGTTTATACTATTGTTTTGTTATATTTTAATTAGTTCAGAAAATCATGCTTCCATATTAATGTTTCATACATTGTTAATTGTGGCAAACCTTCCTTCCAGTCCCCTCCCCTCTCCTATCCCTTTACCCCATCCCCCTCTAAGTACCTATCTGCCCCCAGATGTAATTTCTGTTTACATATGTGACTGTCCTGACTCTGAGACAGTTCCTACTTTCTGGGAACCTCAGCCATTCTTTTGCTTTTTAGAGTTCTTTTCATCAAACCGTGGTGCATAAACTGTTTTTTTTTTTTTTTTTTTTTTTTTTTTTTTTTTGGAACTCATTCCCTATGGTGGATGACTTGTTCAGCCTTGATACAGGGGGCAGAGGCTTGATCCTGCCTCAACCTAATATTCCAGGCTTTGGTGACTCCCCATGGAAGGCCTTTCACTTTTGGAGGAGCTGATGGGGGTGAGTTGGGGATAGGGAGCAGAGGAGAGGAGGGACAGGGAACTGTGGTTAGTATGTAAAATAAATTAAAAAGTAAAAATAAAAATTCTGTTTGACTGAACAAGGCCAGATTATAAACAAATATTGTAAGCATGAAGATCAATGAAACAGAAAAGCCTGTTCCAAATCTATCTTAAAATTTAAATATTAATTAAAAATAATATTTGTTAAAAAGAAAGAAAAAATAATAATTTAGAAGACATTAACAAAGAATACAAAACCTTCAGTGGTAACCATTTTAAGGCAAAAAATCTAAGAACATAATTTCATTGTTTATGTAAAAAGAGCTTGACATAAAAATGAAAGAATATGAACAAGAAGAATATTTAATAACATAGTTTCAATACTTGGAATATTTCAATGTCTTGAAACCTTGAGATCTGATATTTTAGTAAAACTCAGAAGAAGACTATAATACATAATGCTAGAAGTGTCGTTCCTCATTAGCTTGAAAAATGAAGTATAATTAAGATAAAAAAATTCACAAAGTTAATGAGCATGCTTAATTAATTTAAACACACAGACATATGGGCACTATAACCACTAAAATGAGGACACAGAATAATCACCTCATGGCTTCTTTGTGACTCTTTGCAAAGGCTACTATATTGCATTACAAGTACTCAAAGAACTGCTTAAACTTAGGTCAGTACAATGTTGTCACTTTTAGAATTTCATCTAAGTGCTGCTACAGAGTATGTCTAGTTTCAGTAAGTTACTTAATATTTTAGAGATGCAGTTGTATTTAACTGTATCGATATTGTTTTAATTGTATATAGTATTTAATTTTATTGTCCAGCAATCCTCTTATATTTTAAATAAATAATTTATATAAATTGTGCTTTTAAATAAATTATTTAAGTAATTTAAATTGAAACAATAAAAAGATAAACTAGATTGTGTAAGAAAGAATAAGAGTAGGTATTTCATAGGATGAAGCCCTTCTTTGTGGAAAGGGGAACCTAAATGTCTTTAGGTTTATTTTTATTTTATGTCGGTGCCTGCCTGCCTGTATGTCTGGATACCACATGTGTACCGTGTGACTGTAGAGGTCAGAGCATTCTGATCCTGAAGAACTAAAGTCACAAGTGGCTATGAGCTGTAGTGTGAGTGTTGGAAATCTGACCTGGTCCTCTGGAGGAGCAGCCAGTACTTAACCACTGATTCAGCTCTCCAACTCCGGTGGAAAACATTTTCAAAAATGATTCAACAACTTCACTCTAGTCTTCACATATAAAAGATGCCACTTGTGTTCAGATAAGTGGAGAAGCCATGCCAGGGAATAGGAAGGCAGGAATTCATTGTGGAACAGTCGAAAATAAAAGGCATAGATTAATTCTCTGTATCTTTAGAACTACACCTTAATAATTAAATCAGTTCTGAGATCCTGACAAGTTAACATAAATTATTTTTGGCATTCATATAAAAATATCAGATAAATAAACAAAACCTAAGGAAACTTATAAAAATGATGAAGTAAATAAAAATTCTTTATTTCTGCCTTTCTAACAACAAAACATATTTTCAAATAATATTTTCTTATTGTTATAAATACTTATGACATTGAAGACTCAATTTCCAGTGAATCTCAACAAATATATAAGCTAAGAAGCCGGGCGGTGGTGGCGCATGCCTTTAATCCCAGCACTCAGGAGGCAGAGGCAGGCGGATCTCTGTGAGTTCGAGACCAGCCTGGTCTACAGAGCTAGTGCCAGGACAGGCTCCAAAGCCACAGAGAAACCCTGTCTCGAAAAACCAAAAAAAAAAAAAAGAAGCTATATACTACACGAGCAAAAGGTGACAGTGGCATACTCCTTGCTCCTTTGTCTTCCTAAACAAGTTACTGATTTTGATGAGCTAAGAAATGATGATACTTCAGAAGAATGAAGGGCTAAGCCAATCAGTTTTTTCCTTTCCTTGCCCTAATACTTAGTGAGCTTATATACAGAATGTGTTTCAAAGCAATTCAATGAGATGTAAGGGAAAGTCTGGTTGACACCCCGTGGTGAAGTTTTCTTACTATTCCACGAACATAGTAAGAAGTCATGACCAGACATAGGGGCATACGCTTTTTTTTTTTTTTTTTTTTGGCTGAAAACAATCAGTTTTCTCTTTATTGTGGAAATTTTTCTTCTCTTTTTAACATCTATTATTATTTGGTTTTGGAAAAGAAAATTAAACTTTTAGTAGAAATTAATTCTTTCTTAATTATTATTATTATTACAAATTTTTGCCTCCTCCCATTTCCCTCCTAGGGAAATTTGCATCGACAGTCAACGTTAGAACCACCTCATCTGTATCTATCAAAGTGACATAGAGAGAAGGAAGCTGAATTCCTGAGTAGAAGGCATGACTCAGTCATCAGTAAAAACTGTGTGGGTGGAGGGTTTTGTGAATCCCTCACTTACTAGGAGCAAGTTTTCAACACAAATTGTTTCACCTGTGAAATAAGATATTAAATACACTGACAAAATGAATAGGCAAGACTCATCAATGTAAAACACCCCATCATATTTGTTATTCAAACCGAAAATGCTATAGAATAAAAAACAAAATGAGGCAACTAATGAAAGATCTGGAGCAAGTGCACGCTCCCCACCTTGCTAGAGACATTAGATGGATGAACTTTATTGGGTACATCAATCCCAGGTTATTTAGTTACTCGGCCATCCCTTATGAGGAAACCTCAGTCTGGACCTTTATATACATTCTGCACCACCTTGAATCTTGCTTGGTACTTCCTTGTGTTCCCACTCCCATAGTCCAGGCTCTTCCCATGGTTTACCTCTATGACTTTAAAGAGCTCATTGGAATTTCCTACTGTATCTGTATGCTTCTTTGCTTTTACTATCTCTCTTTAAACTCAGCATCAGCCTTGTTGAATACAAACTTAGTGTAGTCCACCTTGTGCTCAAAAGCATATGACGTAAAAATGAACTTACAAACTCCTTCTTATGGAAACAAATGTCCATTGACTCAATTTTATTTCCAATAGCTGTCAGTGACATTAAAATGCTCACTTTTTCTGATACAGTCATGTGCTTTTTTTAAAAAAAAAAAACATATGTGACTGTCCATGCCTTCATTCCTGCTACTTGGTCCTCATCATTTAAAGATGCTTTGGTTCTCATGTTCCTGTAGATTACCAGCCCATTGCTGTGATTGGTGGTGTAACAGAGGAACAGAGGAGAGAATTTGGAAACATGGAGTAACTGGGCTTTCTGTGGATACGTTGGCTATCTTCCATCATGCATGAAAGGTAGGAGACAACGGTTGACTCACTGAAGTATAGGAACAAGCAACCACCTCACAGAGTTGTACTTTCTCACAATATTTTTAAATAATAAAACTTCTAAAATGAAAGAGTATGCAAATAGTAATACCATCTTTTAAACATATCTAAGATGCAACCTTTTGGTCAATCTACACCTGGTGAGCTGTTTCCAATCACCCAGGGTCGGTTAAACCAGGTCCTATAACAAAATTACTTTTATAATGTTGCTAGTTAAAATAAGAAAACAAAACAAAGAAATAAACAACAAAAAAGTTTCTTTTGTGTTCCATGACCTATGTGATCATTTCCTTCTGGTTTCTGCTGTCCATTTCTGCCTCACACCAGCCTGAGGATTAGCTTAAGTAGAGCACTCTGCTATCAGCTTTCTTTCTGGTCACCTCACTGCGCTCAAGTCCTCAGTCATGACTGGACCCTGTGCATCTTACCAACAGGGCTTTGTCTGGACACTCTAGTTATCAGAGCACCTAGGACACGTTTTAATGTGTGAAGTTACTTCCTTCCCTGTTTATGCAGTAATAGAGTGGAGGCTGCCTGATTCAATGTAAATTGCTTTAGGGTAAGATGACCTTTGGTTTTGTTGCTTCCTGCTGTATTCTCAATTCAGAACATTGAACGTTTAGGACACAGAAAAGATCAACGGACAGATGCTAGTCTCAAAAGACTTGGAAAGTCTGATGGTTGCACTTAAAAAAATAGTAGACCACTAAACATCAATGAAAGGAATTTTAAGGAAATAAAATTGGTTATATCAACAAACAAAGCATACTTTGAAAATACTTAGGAAAAATGATCATCAAATGCAGCACAGGGCAGAGTCTCTATGGAAATTGGGATTCAGAGTTCCTAACACTCTCCAGATTTAGAAATGGACTGATTCGTGGACTGAGGAAGGAAGGGTAAATATGTCGAGATGTGGTTTTCCCTTGTAACACTGACATAATTGAATTCATAGTTTTAGACTCATTACAATACTTTTTGAGTCAACTGCAGAATCAAAATATCTTAGTAAAGGATCATTAAAATTTTTCAAAACTTTAATTTACTTGTTCTTAGCTACATCATTAATTTTGTTTATTTTTTAAGTTGTAGGAGGTTTTTTCATTATTTTATTTTTTCAGATATTGTCACAAATCTTCTTTATGTAATGAGTTAAACCAGATAAACCTGTTTTCACAAGTAACTAGCTTTTCAAATTACGTTTTTCCTGGAAAGAAGAATTTCTGTCAGAAAGTTAAGTAATTGATGGGTGAACAGATTTCTTTGGCAGGTCTTCCATTTCCTATAGTCATTTTGTGTGGATCATTAAGACATGCTGAACTATAACCAACAACATAGGTTCTAGATAACACTGACACAGAACTGGAAGATAAAAATAATAATATATTTACACAGTCATGGTACATTAATTGTATACAATTAGATTCAAAATTCCTATTTATTTCCCTTTTAAATATTACTCAGAAAACCTTAGACCTAACTAAGTTCTATATTATTTATATGTTTAAAACAATCATATATCTTCTTTAAATGCAAATCTCTCTATGCACGCATAAGCTGTTTATTCTCCTAAAAACGGAAAGGCATTATTTACTTCAGATCATCTAGGCAATGCTGTCATACACAGATACCATGTTTTGTTTTGTAACAACCAAGGAAAAGCTCGAAGCTCATCTCCCAGGCCTGAACCAAAACATATTTTAGAGCAAAAAGGGACATACAAAAAAAATGAGATATTAAGCAGTCTAGACAAAGGAGGCAAGTACAGGGTTGATTTCTTTTCAGTGAACTGTTACTGTGATGAAACACTGTGTCCAAATTGCTTTGGGGAAAAAGGGGGTTACTTGGCTTACACATCCACATTATAGTCCTTCACTGAAGAAAGTCAGGGAAGGAACTCAGAGTGGGTGGGAACCCCGAGGAAGGAGCATATGCAGTCCATGGAGGGTGCTGCTTGTTGGCTTGCTCTTCATACTTTGCTCTCTCTTTCTTAGAGAACTTAGGATCATCAGCACAGGGATGGAAACACCACAGGGGACTGAGGCATCCCCCAGCAATCAGTAATTAAGAAAATGCCTTACAGCTGGTCCTAATGGAAGATTTTTCTCAATTGAGGTTCCCTTCTTTCAGTCAGCACATATTCCAAGTGCATGCTTGGATATCATATTGCTTATGTATGCAAGATTGAATGTTTGTGTCTCTATAAGAAATTCTGGGTAATAGCAAGAATTAGCTAATCTAGCAAGGATTCTTAACATCACTACTCATGAATTGAGCACATGAAAAAATTCATTGTAAAAGACAAGGTGATACATTGCTCGTAAGTCAAAAATTAAAGAGCATTTTAACTAACATTACTGAGCCAGATAAAAGGAGGCAAGAAATGAAGAAGAAAAAAATTGCCAGGTTTGTTCCACTAAATCTTAAAAGATAAAGCAGGTTGATCTGGTAACCCATTAGCTGAGAGAAATTTGTGATAATAGCTACAAAAATAAAATAATGAAAAAACTGTCCAGCTTAGAAAATAAACAATACTACTGATATAACTAAGAGTAATAGACGTTTGCTATTTTTTCTATTTTTAAACAAAATATATTAGAAAGAGTAAAAAAATATTGAGCAAAACAACTACTGAACTTTTTTCAGTGCAGTATAAATAAAGTTTCAGAATGGCACTTGACACAGATGTATGGCTTAGGAAATAAAGGAAGAATCTCACATATTAGATCCTCCTCCTCTTTCTGTGACTTTCCTGGAGTCTGCAAATTAGTTTTTTTTTTTTTTAATTTTTATTGTGAGCAAATGGCATGGCAGTAATGTCCTTAGTAAAGCTAACTCCTTAGGTTTGTTAGGCACTTAGGAGAATTGGGGAGATGCAGATGTCATACCTACACATTTCAATATTAGTGAGTTGATTTTATTGGGAAAAAGACAAGAGTTCAGGAAAGTTGTGAATTAAAAATAAATACATCAGCATAAATAGTAACACAAGCTCTCACACTATAAAAGGTGCATGTATGTCTGAAGTCACACATGTATTCTCTTAATGAAAATAGTACCAATTAATTATCAACAGTGTTAAGATGTTTACATTATTGCAAGGAAACAAATATCCAACGCACTTTACTACATACAATGTTGCAAACCTATACTTCTATCATGGACATAAGTGATTATATGTGGCACTAATTTTGATTATGTAAATAGAGTTGGTGTTTCATTATTATCATTGAATACCTAAGATAATGATTTTATAAAGAAAAACATTTATCATTTTATCGTTTTAGAGGGTCCTAGACTATAATTGGTGGGTCAGGCTGCTGTCGGCCTGTGGCTAAACAACACAAATGGCAGTTACCTGTGGCAGAAAGCCACCCATCAAATATTTAAGAAGCACATGAGAAGAAGGTATAAAGACAGGACACCACAATCCCCATCAAGGGCTTTCGGAGCTTCACTTAACCACTATAGATAGCATCATCTTGGAAAACATACCTTAAAATTGGGGCCTTTAGGGGACACTCAATATTAAAACTATCACAGTGTGGTAGAAGTAGTGAGTGTCTAATAAATATGTAGATTTTAATGCCTGACAATGTAGGTCTACAAATCAATATTTAATGAGAAACAATTCATAGAGACTGGCAATTTTGGAAAACTAGTCCTCTATAATTTGATTAGATATGATTCCCACCAATTTAGATACCAGTGCTTTGAAATGATTTATTGCCAGTAGTCTGTGTTTGCTTTTCATACCTGATGCCAGGGTTAGTTCTTAACACACATTTATTAATGAATAAATAAATGAATCAATAAATGAGAATGTAAGAATAGCTGAGTAAACAGGAGACTTTGTCATTCTCCAGAGAATCACACTAATAGCTTCATATGTTCAGTAGGAATTTTCTAACAAAACCCGAAAGCTTATTAACATCTAAAACACATTTCTCTAAATTGGGGTTCTGTTTCCTAATTGTTGCTGCTGCTGTTATTTGTGGGGCCTTAGAGAAAATATCCCCCAAGGTGATTTCTTTACTCTCTCCCTCTATTTCTTAAGTGGTAGTTGGTTAAGAAATCAATCTCTTTCCTGTGGCATGGTAATATCTGAAATGTTATAGACTACTGAATGTTAAAATTGTAATACATTTAAGCTCACAAAGGAAGCAGTACATATAACATGTATTTTAGTTCAAGTCGGCATAGCTAAATATTGGATCCCCAGGGAAATATCATAATGGAGATGTCTACAGATAAGGAACTCTTGCTACTTTTGTATAACTCGCCAGTCTTCCTTCAAACCTACTACCATATGTTGTAGTGGTTTCTACTAAGAGAAATAAATCTCCGTTGGCTTTTGCTATTTGCAATACCAACTTTATTAAATTGTATATTGGGGAAGAATTTGCACTTTATTAAGTTCTTGATATTTTGTCCAGTACCAAATCTTTTTGCTAATAACTATATACCAGGTTTTAATTTCTAGGTTTAATTTGAAATTTCTCTGATCAGTCTTCAGATTGAAGTAGACAATTAGTCTGCTGAAGAAATGGAAATGATGTATAGATGTAACCAGCTATACATACAATGGGTATTGTAAAATGGCATTAGAGGAACCCTGATGGGTGAATCCATGACGGGTAAGGGAAAAACGTGGCCAGGCAGACAGAACTTAAGTGGGAAATTTTATTGGAGGAAGGGAAGGAAGTGGGGAAAGGAAAGGGAGAGAGAGGAAGTGAAAAGAGAAGAGGAGAGAGAGAAAGCGAGAGAGAGAGAGAGAGAGAGAGAGAGAGAGAGAGAGAGAGAGAGAGAGAGAGAAGAGACAAGTCCTCCCTGCCCATTCAGAAGAGCGGAAAAGAGCAAAAATGGGGGGCGGAGCTTAGTCCTTAAAGGGACCCCTTCTTTTTCACCTGAGCACAAGTAACAGCCATAGCACCCTGGGTTGGCTAGGGTACTGCCTGGATTCATCCTGAGAGGTGACAGGGGCCAGCATAATGCCTGAATCCTAACAACGAATGTTTGTAAAAAGGAAAAAAGCAAGACTGATATTGAGTTACAGCTCCAAATTTTGAAAATAGATCAATGAATACAAACAAACAAATATTAGTACATTGCCTTAGAATTCATTAGAAAGTCTGAACCATTCTAATAGCTGAAATATAAATAGCATAGAATATACAAAGTTATCAGTAGGACACCTGGGAGACCTCTTTTCTATTCTAACCAATAAGTTTGATTTTACTAAACAGGGAGTTTTCAGTATTTTAACCATTTAATTATTTTATTAATTGAGAAGACTGCAGTCATATTTTGGCATAAGTCTGTTTGCCTTTCTCTCACTTTTTGCATGCCTATAAAAGTACACTCCACAAAAATCTAAATCTTGTTGTTCTATTTATAGTAGAAAAACTGCTTTTTCTTTATTCTATTTACTTTGTGATTTTTCCATCAATAGCATGAAGGTATAACTTAATTGAGGGTAAACAAATAATATAATGGAAAGCCTTCTCTGTGTCTTTTCCATTCATGACAACATTAACCTTTCCCTCTCAATGTCCTTGCTGCCTCAGTCCTTACCTGTGGTGCCAGGGTCAGTGAAACTGTTTGTGAACTAGCCATAACTCTAAACAACACAAATAACACAGTAAAGCCACAAAGCAGATTCTCTGTCATAGGGCTGTTGAAATGACAGCCTTCCCTAAGCTCTCACCTAACACAAGGGAATGTTTGAGAGAACTAAGACAGCATTCATCACGGGTGATCCTCTTAATTTGTAAAGCCTTGGCTGAGGCAAGTAGGAGCCAACCTAGACAAGTTGAAGACCTTGAGTTTACATACACGGTTTGTGAGTAAGCAGACTTTTTGAAATGTTAATCACCGTGGTAAATAGCTTTTCAAAGCTATCATACCTTACATCTTGATTAATTATAGACAACTGCCTTAGTATCTTAATTTTGAGAATGTTTTCTTGGAGTTAGAAGGTTGCAAGCATTCCTGTTGTCAGATATCTTCACAAGGGAACACGGACCTTGATTTGTCAGCGCTCCTATAGTTTTTGACTGAGACAATTTTTACATCTCTGATTTTATTGCCTTACACAAGGAAAAGAATTTTCTAAAGCAAATAATTCAAGGGTAATCAAGGGAGGTGAGATTTTCCTGCAGAATGGTGCGGAGTAAGAGCTTTTAATTTTTTGTTGTTTGATAGTGTCTCATTGTGTATGTAGCCCATGCTAGCTTATAGAATCTTTTTTTGTCAGTTTCCAAATGCTGGAATTATATGTGCTATCAAATACAACTAAGAGAATCTTAGAAGTCACAAAGTAGAGAGGCAGGCAGGGTAGAAACAAAAGCAACCCATTAGAACTGAGCTTTTTCTCTGCATTTCTTTTTTTTTCTTTTTATATTTTTTTATTGATTTTTATTGAGCTCTACATTTTTCTCTGCCCCCTCCCTGCCTCTCCCCTCCCCTTCAGCCCTCTACCAAGGTCCCCATGCTCCCGATTTACTCAGGAGATCTTGTCTTTTTTCTACTTCCCATTTCTACATTTCTTAATAGTAACTCATGCAGACAAAATCTCATATGAAAAGAGAATTAATTTTTAATTCATAGGACTATCATGAATATTCAATAAAATATAACACATGACATAACTATAAGGTCTAAAGTTATCTTTTAAGTTTTAATTACTGCACTTAAGAGATCTGTAAAACAAAAATGCCTCTCACCTGTTATCTCCGCTTGTCCACTGAAAGAAGAACCTGTAAACCCCACTTGCCCTTGAACAGAATACTTCCTAGAATGCTGGGGACTGTTGTTCACATAAGATAACAATCTATGTGCTTGTATTTTCACTTTTGTAGACTAGGTTGGTTGCTCTGACAGCACAGGATGTGCTTGATCACACTTAAACATCAAGTATGTCAACATGTTTCTTACCCCAGATTGGAGGAAGGCAGGAAGCACTAGCCATGTGGGTCTTGCCTTTATAAGAAATGGAGTAATATAATTCAAGCCATTTTCTGGGAATCCCATGTATGGGTCTGCCAGTGTCCATCATCCTAACTTACATTTAATAAAGCTTGCTTCAAATTTGGTTCAACAATCGTGGTAATGGTTTTGTTCTTACTTAGTGGGATTAACAAACCACTCGGAAATTCAGCAATCACCATGACCTAAAGGTATGCAAGTATTTCTTCACTCAGTGTCTACATTCTCAAAATCTGAACTTTATCTAAATAATTTTTACAGTTATAGGAAAGAGAGTCTTCATAGAACTCCCTCAATGATCAAAATTTTTATGATCTAATATTTTTAGTATATAAAATATACCACATATCACGACTGCCTTTGGAATGATGATTTTATGACCAATAGAGAGCCGAGCAATATCTCTTAATATTGAATTCTGTATCACTTTATTTCAGAAAAAAATGCAACTTGGATTGAAATGACAATAAAAATTTTTATTTTCAGTTTAGTAATTTTTGATATTGATGATCTTGAAAACATTTGAAGTATAGATTGACAAAAGTACCCTGTGTTCCCTATGATTATTGAGATAAAAATAATTATAGGTAGGGCTTTGATTTGTTTTACATATCTTAAAAAATTTGCTCAAGGGGGCATGCAAATTAGTACATGGTTAAGATTCTCTTCTCTAGGAAATATTCAGAATATTCTCACATAGGTCATGGCAGAGCACTACAGCCAGCCAATATTATTATAAATTAAAAAATTCTCAATAATGTAAAATTTTAGAATTGTGTCACTAAAAGAGGAATTATGATAAGGGACATTGAAATAATAATCCAAATCACTTCATTCATATTTAAATATCAAAAGTGAAGTTAGACATATTTAGAGTGTCAGTGTTCTTCTACAATGTCTCGAATCAAATTGATGCTTATTAAATCTTCAGAGCTAGGTGAAGCTCAGTGGTAGACTACTTGCATAACATGTTTGCAATTATGATTCAATACTTAGTACCAGAAAAAGTATAATTAGTGTTGCTTATAAGAGCTTTGACCTTTCAAAATAAAACATGCATTGGTTTTCCAGAACATCATACATAATACCTAAGAAACAATAATTTTGGGCATAATTATGTTATTACGGAGACAATAGCCTAGAAAGGAAGGAAGAGATTATGATGTTATTTACTCCTCAAATGGTGTTTAATTTCAAAACACAATGACTCAGGTAATGGCTTTGAACTTTTTAAATATTAAATACGTGTTTTTACTAAAAACAGTACGAAACCAAAAACCAGGACTCCTAAACATGGCCACCTTGAAGGAAGCGTCTCAAAAAAAATCATCATGGACAAGTTCAAACTATCCCCTCTACTTATTAAGAACTTTTGACTCCTACAATTGTACAGTAGAAGGAATTCTTAACATTCCTAATAATGCATTAAAAACAAAACAAATTCATATAAATGGAATAACATGTTTCAAACATGTAGATCATCATGTGTCATGTTGGAACATTTGTGGACATTTTCTAGTGAAAACTCTCAATTGCTTTGTTTTCTCTTGCATTTTGAAATGTACAGTCCTTTATTGCCAATGGTCATCCCCCTGGACAATAGTACCAGCTTGTTGCTTCTGCCTGACTGTACTGTACCACTCACTCAGGACCATTTCCCTGCCCCCATCCCAAACTCCCCTTTTGTAGCCTCCTGTCTATGCTTAATTTCTACGACATTAGCTTTTCCAGATACTCTCTGTGGGTAAGACATTGGGACACTTCCCCTCATGTCTGTCTTCTCTGTTAACTAGATTACCAACAATAGTCAGGTGATGAGAAATGGCAGGATTTTGTGCTTTTAAGACTTATCAAGGGCTGGAGAGATGGCTCAGTGGTTAAGAGCATTGCCTGCTCTTCCAAAGGTCCTGAGTTCAATTCCCAGCAACCACATGGTGGCTCACAACCATCTGTAATGAGGTCTGGTGCCCTCTTCTGGACTTCAGGCATACACGCAGAAAGAATATTGTATACATAATAAATAAATATTTAAAAAAAAAAATAAAAAAAAAATAAAAAAAAAAATAAAAAAAGACTTATCAATAACATCTGCTACTGTTCATTCTTCTCGGCACTGGGACTCAACTATTTCCACCTTCAGGCACAGTAAACACATCTTATTGCTATGATACAAACCAAACCCAGGCTTTCTTTTTGATCTTCTATTTCTCAAAACTGACCTACAACACACCTCATGCCCTGTCCTATGATGAAAATTTATGTGGAAACCCAGGTACTGTGGTAATGAATGCAATTAAATTATCTGTGAACTTTCCTTGTTTGAAAGGTTCTACCTTCTAGAGAATAATTTCAGTTGGAAGAATATTACACATATAAAATATTGCATCCAAGCTGACTTTCTTGCCTTTAATCACGAGAGTAAAAGGTTACCTGCGGTGCCTGGAGAGTTCACTATAATCAAATTTGTAGCTGACAAAATGGTTATTTTTCTGTTTTCTCTGGGGAACTAGTTTGAAGCTTTGATATAGAGGCTGAGAGCACAGAAACAAACGACCAGGGACTGTTCGAGGCCCAGAGTCATCTGCTCTTGTAACAGGAAAGGGAACCAAACACAGATTGGTTTATGAAACACAGCAATCATTCCCAAAAATGTCAGTCAGCATTAAGATGTCTCTGTTCAACATCTTCTAAAATTACTTCATATTTTCCTCATCTTCAGTCTTCAGTAACTATGTTAAGCATTGAGCAGAAAACACAAAGCTAAGGGAAATTTCAATTCAGGTTTTACTGTAATTGAAAATCTGAGCTACAGAGAAAGCTTAGTAGGAAAAGTGCCTGCTGCAAATGCATGAGAACCTGAGTTCGGGTCCCACACACTGATACAAAAGGAAGGCAAAGCGGTGCATGTCTGTAACCCCGTCACTGACAGTGCAAGGGAGGGAAAGAGAAAGGGGGATTTCTGTAGCTTGCTGGTGTATTCAACCAGTGTACTCAATAAGTGAACTTTGGGATGAGTGAGAGACTGAATCTCAAAAAGTAACGTAGGCAATGACTAAGGAAGATTGCTACCATGAACCTTTGTCCTCCATACACATGTACACATGCTTAAATATGCACCTACATGACACACACAGAAATACAAAAACTCTCTCTCACACACACGTACACACACACACACACTCACACCTAATATGCATGTCTAATAAGGACAGAGAGAATATGCTGCGGTGCACCATGCCTGTCTGCGCTCTATGAGCCGCCATACAGTTCCTGAATCGGGCAAGGGGCTGGAGATTGAAACACACAAACACACACAGCACAGGCAGAGAGACAGACACAGGCCATCCTTTTTTTTTTTAATCTTTTTATTTATTTATTTATTTTGTTGAAACAATTTCTGCCTCCTCCCCGCCTCCCATTTCCCTCCTCCTCCTCCCACTCCTCTCCCCCTCCCCCCACTCCATTCCCCCTCCCTCTCGAATCTGAAGAGCAGTCCGGATTCCCTGCCCCACACAGGCCATCCTTGATGCTGAAATGCTCCAAGAATGCCCCCTTTATTCAGGGGCAGCTTATATAGGAATAGCCACGCCCCAGCCAAACTCACCAGAAACCATTCCCCTACCAATAGGAACTCCTGAGGGACTCAGAGCAGCTGTAGGCACTCAGATCAGGGGAAAACAAGTTGTTTACAAGAAATTCAGCATCTGCAGGCTCACTGCTCCCAACAAGAAAAGGTATTTTAATCTTAGCTTTTGTGGAATGTTCTTACTTACTACTTAAATGCACACATTTCACAATGCTTTAAAAGTTTTAGTAACCAAGAGTTTCTGGAGGTGTAAATATTTTGTATTTGTAAAAATAAAACAATATTATTATAGCTACTATAGTTATCACACCCCCACATCTTCATAAAATCATTAAGTTGATTCTTATGCATTTGAGATCTACTTCAAGGCTGGAGAAGGGACATAAGCTGTTGAGTGACTCAGGAACTCATAGTGTTGCAGGAGGTGCCAACTTAAATACATCTCACTGAAGGTAACCATGGATACAGATACCCCATCAGTCCCCAGAGAAAGATTCTGTAAATCAGATGAGAGATTTTTATAAACTGAATCTCATAGTCATATATCCCACCATGATGGACAATCTATCAGATACACAATTTTTCCAGTAGAGGCAATCTGAGAAGGGTCTTAGGAGGAAAGAATAGGAAGAAACGTATTTGTTTTCCTTGTTGTTGCTGCTTCTGATGTTTGTGGGGCAGGGTCTCACTATGAAATCATGACTGGCCTGAAATTCATTTTGCAGACCAGGCTGGCTGCAAACTCACAGAGGTCTGCTTGTCTCTGTCTCCCCAGTGCTGGAATTAAGGGCATGTGTCACTATGTGAAGCAGGAAAAAAGTTTTGTTTTTCAATAGCTGGCCAGGCTATTTGACCAAACTTAATTTTATCAATATGTTATTAGGACTTCCATTTAGAATGCTTTTTTTTGATATTATGATCCTTCTGTATAATTTGGGTCCATTCACAGAGTCAAAATTATCCTTTCAAGATTATGGATGCAGCCAGATTTGTTGATTTCTTATCATTTTAATATAAAGAAAGAAAGTCACTATGGACTATAAGTAATAATGACTAATGATGAAATATCTGTCTGATGTCAGCATTGATTCATGGAGAAGCTAGCTTGCATGGGTGTACAACTATGAAATCATGTTGATGACTATACCTGGGGATCTTCATCTTTATTCGGTGTATCTTTCTTCACTATCTTTGTCTTTGTTTAGTGTGCCATCCCTTAGCATATTCGTCCTCGTTCATCATGCCCTCCATCAACATCTTTGTACTTATTCAGTGTGTCTGCCCTTGGCATCTTTATCTTTGATCAGTGTGCTTTTCCTTAGCAGCACAAGCATTCCTGAAGGTTTACTTTCAGCTTCTCTAAAGATATCTCAGATCACCTGTGAACAAACAGAGGTACTTCCCTGAAAACTCCTTAGCTTTATAACACCAAATGTATATTCAATTATAGGCTGGGTAGGTTACAAAAAGTTCACCATGTTGCCTACAGTTTGGTAAGAACATCCATTGAAACATATGAACAAAAATTCCTTGAGGTATCAGACTCACCAGACACTTGAATTTTGGTCACTATTTCTTACAGTCCCTTCAGCTCTAAGAGATTCTGTGATAAATCCCTTTCATGCACAGTAACTTCCATTTTAATCTCCGTATCTAAAGATCCTGACACAATACATAAAATAAGTCATTTAAAGTATGCTTTAAGTGCCTGGTATCCCTAGACACATTTAGTACAGGCAGTGAAGCTGCCGAGGCTGCATTTATAGTCTAGACAATATGTCTGCATCACCTGTTTGGAAAGCGGCCTTTTCTTGTTGGTATCTGGACTGAGAGCCCACGGATCCCTTTATACTCAACAGGAGCAGGTAAGAAGAATAAAGGAATGATCATAAATGAAAGGAACGAAGCCAGACAACCAAATTCTCAGGAAGAAAGTCAAGCTCAGAATTTCAGATAATAGAAAGGATGATGATGCAAGTTCACCAACAGGGACTGAGACGTATTGACCTGCATCAGTGTGTGCATAGCCAACTGCAGTAGGATCTGAATAATGTCTCTGAAACACGTGATGCCCATGTGAAGCGACGTGCCTTACCCTCTTTGAGTGGATAGGGGTGGGGTGGGGGATAGGTTGAGGAAATGGGAGGAGGGGAGGGAGTAGGAACTGGGATTGGTATGTAAAGTGAAAAAAGATAGTTTGTTTTCTTTAAAAAATAAATTTTAAAAAAAGAAAATTCAAAGCCCATTCCAGGTGACACACCTCCTCCAACAAAACCATACTTTCTGTACATTTACAAAGAGCTCTGGACACTGAGGATTAAGTATTCAAATATTGGAGACTATGGTGGGCACTGTCATTTGAGTCACCTCATTGGTTATCTCTTATTGTCTACCATCCAGACTCAGCTTTCTAAATACGGGGGAATCTGAGTGGTAACTCACATTGTGCTGTTTTTTTTTTCTCCCCTCCCCCTATCCCCACTCCTCCTCTCCTCCCCCCTCTCCATTCCCCCTCCCTCTCGATACTGAAGAGCAGTCCAAATTCCCTGCCCTGCGGGAAGACCAAGGTCCTCCCACTTCTATCTAGGTCCAGGAAGGTGAGCATCCAAACAGGCTAGGCTCCCACAAAGCCAGTTCATGTATTAGGATCGAAACCTAATGCCATTGTCCTTGGCTTCTCATCAGCCTTCATTGTCCGCCATGTTCAGAGAGTCCGGTTTCAACCCATGCTTATTCAGTCCCAGTCCAGCTGGCCTTGGTGGGCTCCCAATATATCAGTTCCACTGTCACAGTGGGACTGAATAAACCAGCTGCACATTGTGCTGTTTAAGTATTAGCTTGCTTCTTATCTTTCTTGTATAACTAACCATACTTGCATTACCTGACAGTCCTTGTAGAATGTTGTTAATGATGAAGTTTTTTGTTTTGTTTTTTCTTTTATCTCAGTAAACTTTTTTTTTGGTTTTCTTTTTTATTATTTATTTATTTATTATTGAAAAATTTCTGCCTCCTCCCCGCCTCCCATTTCCCTCCCCCTCCTCCCACTCCTCTCCCCCTCTCCCCACTTCTTCCCCCCCCCACTCCATTCCCCCTCCCTCTTGAGTCTGAAGAGCAGTCCAGATTCCCTGCCCTGTGGGAAGTCGCAGAGACCCACATTGGAGCAATGGACTGAGCTCCCAAGGTCCAAATGAGGAGCAGAAGGAGGGAGAACATAAGCAAGGAAGTCAGGACCACCCACTGTGACAGTGGGGCTGATCTATTGGGAGCTCACCAAGGCCAGCTGGACTGGGACTGAATAAGCATGGGATAAAACCTGACTCTCTGAACATGGCGGACAATGAGGGCTGATGAGAAGCCAAGGGCAATGGCACTGGGTTTCGATCCTACTGCCTGAACTGGCTTTGTGGGAGCCTAGCCTGTTTGGATGCTCACCTTCCTGGACCTGGATGGAAGGGAGAGGACCTTGCACTGATGAAGTTTTTAAACAGTTGTTTCAGTGAATGTGCAATACTTGCCCTCTGTTATATAACTTCTTGTTTTCTTCCTTAGCTAAAGTTATTTTCAAGGTAATGTTTCTCTTTGTTAAGGAAACTATTTTAAGAGTAAAGAATAACTATCCATTTAATTTGAAACAAAACTAGAAAAAAAAATAAAAGCCTCAAAAGTCACATAGAATTTAGAATTCACACATGCATATGACCTTTCTGTATCACAACCTCTATGTCTTCATATACATACAAAATTGAACTGGTAATTACAACAAATCTTGGAAAGTCAGAAAACCTTTGAGCTCACTGTGTGTTTTTGCAGTGGCTGTTCAATGGCATGTTAATGGAGGTCAGTATAGTGAGGACCTTGGATTTATAAACTGGGAAAGTCTACTGACAGAAATTTCATATGTGTTTTTAACTGAACATAGAAATACTGACAAAGTTATGAAAGTGACTTGCTAGTTTTTATTGTTTTCACAACTTTTGCAACAGTGTTTCATTCTGTAGCCCTTGATGACTATGCAGTCAATACTATCTGCAAACTCAAATAATTCCTCCTGCCTCACCCTCCCGCATACAAAAGGACTTGCCTTGGATTTGCTTTGTAGACAACTTGGTCTCCTTTTCTCTTCAAACTTCCTCCTTGAAGCGATGTTGCCATAGCTGCAAGCTGTGCAATTATCCATCTCTCCCTCTGCTTCAATCTTTTTCTTCTTATTAAGCCAGTAGGAAAATTTTAAGCCCCTTAGGCACCTGCATCTATTAGCAGGAAGAGGAGATTAACTGTCAGTATTGCAGAGATTCATGATTAGTGGACGGCTGGCAGAGTTCTCTTTTATTTTCTCCTTTTTAGTAACAGAAAGCCGTGGGAACACCATCCAGTGACTACAGCAGGCTCTGATCTGG
This sequence comes from Chionomys nivalis, assembly GCF_950005125.1. NCBI lineage: Eukaryota > Metazoa > Chordata > Mammalia > Rodentia > Cricetidae > Chionomys > Chionomys nivalis. The sequence goes on from NC_080107.1 coordinate 24,802,604, forward strand.
TGCAGATTGGCCATTAGTGCTGGATCTTCAACTGTCATTTACAGAATTCCAGAGAAAACCTTTAGGTTTAATCTAGGACACATTATAAAGGAGAAAATATGATTGTGTGGTCTTTAGAGGGAATTCAAGAATTCAATCAGAAACAAGAGCAGGTAAGGAGTGTGGAAAGCCCCTTGTACATCTAACCCAAATTGTTATATGCCCTAGAATTCCATAGTCAAAAATTAGCATTTTCATTAATCAAATATTTAGAAGTTATTATTTTTATGAGTAGTAGAGAAATGGTGAACAAAGAGCCTGAATAGAAATTACCAGAAAAAAAATTCATGAAATGTTAAGTATGTGTATGCTCTAAAGCATTCCAAAATATTTTCATTCTTATTATGTTTAATTGTGGGGGACAGAATGTGGGTTCATTAAAATATTTTTAATCACAAAAGGTTTCTCTAGCCCTAACTTTCATTTTGGCCTACTCCTCTCCCCAGAGGGGAAAAAAAACAATATAAAAATGTCCCTGCGTGTTTTAAAAGCACAAAACACAGGGAGGTAGTGTGTGGCACAGTGCAGTTATTCTTAGAGCAGTGCCTGGATTGGCAATTTAGGCCTGAAGAAATATCAGAAACACAACATAGCAAACCACACTCTAACTGTAATGAATCAGAAACTCTTAGAATGGGGAAAAATATCTATGTATTAATATGCTTACCAATGACCTTGATGAACTGTAAAATTTCAGCATCATTTACACTGACATTAAGAATATTAATAGATTTGTATAACTTTATATTGTAAATTACATGTATGAATTGTCCCAATGAATTATATGTGTAAAGTAAAGCAGAATTATATCTGAAGAAAGCCACTGTTTGAGTCTGAACCTTCCTCTCAGGAGTCTAACCTGTGTTTCTCCAATCTTTAGTCTCTATATCTAAGGCTCAGAGAATATTGTAGATGAGGAGGCAGAAAGACTGTGTCAGAGGACAATGGAGTTTGTTGTAAGACTGTGTTTCCAAGCAATGTCAGAAACTACACCCATAAACTCATACCAGTATGACTGCATGAATTTGAGCTGAGCAAGGACATCAATAGACATGTCAAAGTGGATAAGGAAAAAAAAAACCAAAGAAGCCTCAACCCTACACAGAGAACTATAGAGAAGTAAGGAATAGTGAGAGAGGGGAAGAAACCGTCTTCCTTTAGGTTATCAACTATTTGGACATCATCTGGCTCTCCAATATCAAGTGATTGGCATATAATAACAACTAATGAAAACAGAGCACAAATTGAAAAGAGCAAGGAGAGTTATAGAACAGGTTTGGAGGGAGAAGGGGAAGGAAGAAATGATATAAGTATAGTGTATTCTCACAAATTAAAGAAAAACATTGAAGATACATTAACAATTAATGTTAAGGGTTCCCTTTTCTTCTTGGAGTTTCCAGCCCTCCGTTTTTAAGTGCTATGTACTGTCAGCTTTCCACATTAGATTTCTTCACATTAAACAAATGATGAAATTCACTGTGGTAATTTTAGATTTCTATTCTACTTGATTAGAATAGAAGCCTATTTCTCCTCACCTTTTAAAATGACTCACAATTTTCTATTGAAAGTTCTATGTCCAAGTAGGGTAATTGGAACTGAGGTTGATGGGCTCCTGGGGTGGGATTTTACTTTAATCTGCATTTTGCATAGGCTGTGTGTAATGCTTGCCACAGGCTTTAAATTTCTTCCTGTAGTGCCTTTCTTCTTTTCTCTAGTCCTGGGCTTTCCTGAAGTCCTGTCTGGATGGATAGGTGCCAACAGATGTCACTGAAATGGTCTGGTACTGTTACTGCAGAGTATTTCAGTGCAGTCGTAAGGCATGGGAGAGGAGGAGTGTATTTTTCTGACTAAATCTCTTTTACTGAGGCTCTGTCTCTACTTGTGACCTTTCTTAGTTTTCTCTTCCTCTCACTCCAATGAGGAGAATTGCAAGCCATAGCATTTTTAAAGAAATGGCATCCCAAGTGCTGCTTTTATCATGGAGAATGCCTTCCTCCATTTCAAAAGAGCCTTCTTTCTGACAAACCTGTTGGGAAGCAACTTATCTCTTCATTAGGAGAATTTAATGTGATCCTACAGGTAAAACCCTCACAGATACAGTTGCCCCACCAAGAACTAACTCACAGAAGATTCTTGCTTTCAATCTATTACTACGAATACGAACAATGATCAAAATTGTTTTTAAGAGTTCTTACCAACTCATGTTTTAAAAAAATAGTACATTAAGGGCTAGGAGTTGGACAGTGATTAAGTGTATTTACTAAGCTTTCAGAATAATCAAGTTTAGTTCCAAAAACCCATACTAGGAGGCTCAAAACCACCTGTAACTCTGGGGATTCCTATGCCTCTGTCCTTCTTGGGCACTTGTACTCATTCACACAGATACCTACATTCATAATTGAACACACACACACAATAAAAAAATAAGCTATAAAATATTTAGTATAGTAATGCAATATTTGAGACCAAAAAGTAAGGAGGCAGTGCCACTGAAGCAATAATTCCAATTCCTAGAAGGAAAAGGACGGGCATGGTAAGCATCACGCAGAAATGAAAGTGTAATACCAGTGTTGATACCAAGCTCTGCCCCATTGTAGGTTTCTTCATAGAATATAAAATAGTACATTGTACTGGAAGATTTCATTTGAATACAAATGGAAACATTTTTTTTCTATTGATTTTGAAAAACTGAAACTGTAGGGTAATGGTTCTCAACCTTTCTAATGCTGTAATCCTTTATAACCGTTCTTTATGTTGTGGTGACCCCCCCAACCATAAAATTATTTCATTGCTCTTCCATAACTTTAATATTGCTACTGTTCATGAATCATAATGTAAATATCTGAAATGTGTGTATCCCTACTTTAGGGGCACATGAGTGTATTAAAATCATATTAAGAAAAAAATAGGTCCAACAATTTATCAGACAGAGCAGGTAGAGAAAAGGGTATAACTGCTCATCTGGACATCATAAACTGATGAGCAGCTAATATTGCATTGATATGGTTCCTAAAGGGCAGGACACCCTGACTCTGTTTGGCTCACTGCCTTTGACATAGCCTTCTTAACTGTCTCCTCATCCTTCCGCTCCATCTCGAGTTGCCACTTTCTGCTCCTGACCTGGTTCAGCATATTACTTACCAAGTGAGTTCACATCTTCCCCCTCAAATCTGACCAGCAGCTAGCATCATATTCAGTTCCGGCATAGCTCCCTCCCAGGAATGGGGTGGCTCATTACCTTATCTAGCAGATTCTTTCTCAGTCTGCCTCTGAAACCTTTTGAATTCTTCTGCAGCCCCTTTAACTGCATTTATTCTATATAACATAGAAAGAAAGAAAGAAAGAAAGATAGATAGATAGATAGATAGATAGATAGATAGATAGATAGATAGATAGATGATAGACAGGGAGAGAGTAAGGGCATCCTATGTGCTCTGTGATAAGAATATTAATTAATAATTTAGACTGGAATAAATAACTTGCTTTTGCCTCAGCCAAACTACCAATGGAGGTGGATTTTTATGATAAATTGCCATCATCATAACTGCTAACACTTGTGAATTGTTGTTGAGAAAATTCCAAGTTGTGGACAGACAGAAAAGCTTGTCAGTGTTTCTCTGGTTTAATGAACTCACATCAACAAGGAAGCACCAACGCTAGTTAAATAAACATCAATGGAATAAAATTGAGAACAAGCTTAAATTTGATTTCTTTGGGAGGCAAGGGAGTGGGAGAAAGAAAGAGCAAGCAATTTCATGGTCAACTAGTGTGAGTCATCGCCGTAGGCACTAATGCTAATGCACCATCTCTTGGTGTGTGAGTGTGGGGTGATTATGGTAGGATAGTCACCAAAAATGTGGGTTCAGTAAAGAAGGTATTTAGGCTACAAGCTCTGGATCAGTAAGTTTGCACTGAAATATGCTCAAGTGAAGTGTTGACTGTAATGAGGACTCAGCTAAACATGAGAGAGAAAATGCCTCCAGGTTCAACCAAGGCTCCAGTTTTCAAAGTATCTCAGAACAGACATAAAGAGTTTGTTTATTTCAGGCAGGCAAATCTCAGCTTCTGTAAAGTTTAAATACCACTCTGGTTTGCGTGGTGATGGTTTTACCTGTGGCTACAGTTCTGATGAGTTTAATAAATATCTAATTTTCATTTTAATTTTTTTCCTGTTGCAAAGAATTGATGTTTTCTAAGTTGTTGCACCTCAGATCTAAAACTAGATATCTTTGATTCACTTTTTAATTATTCTGCTGATCTTGGATCTATGGCAAGTCTAAAACATTTATGATAGCTTCCAGATTCTGTGGGATTATGCTAAGAAATATTTTATAGAAATTTTTACAGCCTTGCTGTGATTGCAGGCAATTCATTCATATAATACCAGGTGCTCTACTTTTATTAATATTTAAGATAACGTGATAAAAACTATATAATGTGTATCTTTATTTTATTAGAAATTAAGAAGAAACTCCTTTCCTTAATAAGGCAATAATTAAAATATCACATAAGGTACTAAAAAATAAAACCCACATTATTTTTATGTAGCATTTTGACAGAAAGATTAAACTAGGAATCTGAAGACATGGGTCCAAGATTATTAATTACCAAGTACATAATATTAACAAACAGTTACAGCCAATTACAATTTCTTAGTATGTAAACTTAAAAAATGTTACCCATATAATTTATAGTATAATTAAGTCTATGTTTTAAATTCATGTCATAAAGTACATAAGACATATAGATAAGCATATAGTATACCTGTGTTCATCTTTCCAAGTGGTAATATTTAAAATAACAAGTTTTAACCCCAGTTGAAAGAAGTCAGAGCCTCAGGCCATATACATATTATATACACGTGTGTGCATGTATTTTGTGTGTATGTGTAATATGTATATGTATGTATAGAAAGAAAGAAAGATTCAATACAGTTAGTAAATATAGTATGTTAATGTTTTCTTCAAGAACTATTGATTATCTAACAAAAACCTCTGTGCAATTCAAGCGATTCATTTTTTTCAAATTGTAGGTCAGATTGAAAGAGGCTCCCATAATAATATATACTATTTCCATTTTCCTTTACTTCCTGCCAAAATATTATAACATTAAGATCCTATTGTTAGAGATATCACATCTTTCTGTCATAGGACTTGGAGAAATCAAGCCAGTATTGACCTGGAAGTCACCTCTCAGAGGCTAACTCTCATGACGTCAGAAAATGCTATACAACCAGTCAAGAAAGAAAAGTTATCAACAGTCCTACTTAGCTGTATAGCATTTGAACTACAGCAATGACTAAATAGTACGATACCTCCAACATATCCTTAGTGAACTTATTGTACCTTGGAAGTAACTACCTAATTGATCATAAACACAGCTAAATTAGAGAGATTCAAACTGAGTACTGTATACTTAAGCCCATGATCAGATAGGTCATAGTCAATAGAGAAAAATTTACTACTATCATACTATTAAACTGTCTTTTAAATACTTATTACATATCAATAAATAAATGCAGTTCTCACCGTTATCTCAACCCTCTCCCCTGGCAGACAGAGAAACATAGAGAAATCCAGAACTGGTCAAATTGCAGGGGACAAGTGATGCTTGAGTTCCAGCCCTAAATGAGGAATTTCTAATACAACATTTAAACCTAAGTATCATGGAGTGTCATAGGAGAGGGAATGAGAAGACTGAAAGAACCCGAGGGTGGGAACTCATGATTCAGGATAGTATCTTTGGGGAGAGGATGAGTGTTACATCGATAAACTTGCAAAAATATGGTTGCCTGTACAAGCCTTGCAAAGACCATGTCAACTTATTTGTCAATATATGTAAAGGAAAAATTTTGCAAGGCCTCACCCATAGGTGAAAATATATGCATAACCAGTGGCTGCTGAGGTATTGAGAATTATTTTGTTTGGTTTTGGTTTTTCAGAGAAAAAACCTTAATCCTAAACAAAAGTGGTTACCCTAAATACAAACAAAGCAGGGTTATACTAATTTGACTCAATATATATATATATATATATATATATATATATATATATATAATATGAGTTTGTGTGTGTTTACATAAATAAAGAGATATAGAGATAGATGATAGATAGATAGATAGATAGATAGATAGATAGATAGATAGATAGATAGATAGAATGTGTGTGTATCTTTGTATACAATAGAAAGTGTCATGAATTTGAAAAGAGATGGACAAACACAAAAGGAACTGGAGGGAAGAAATAAGGATGGAAACAATGGAAGGACAATGTGTTCATGTGTGAAAATCTCAAAGAAATTGTAACAAAGTACAAACAAATCAGAAAGGGACATTGTCTTGTTATCCTTGCTGCCTTACCTTTATCTGGGCAACACAGGATGAGAAGAATATCAATTCCAGAATAATGAATTTTTTTTCAAACAATAAACCAAGTAAATGGATTCCTGGAACAGGCAAACATTAATAATTAGAAAGTATAAATTGCTTCCTTGACAGCATAAGAGCATAAACTTAGATGTTGAGAAAGACAATGGGAAGGCTATACATGATTCTGGGTCTGCAGTTCAGAGAAACAGAGGACTTTTGCTCCTGGATTGTCAAGATGATGTCTTCTTAGCAGTCAGTCTAACCTAAGCATAACCACAGACAGAAAATAAGCACAGAGTGTGTTTACAGTAGTAACAACGCACACAGATCTTTATTGCCCAATAAGCATTTTTTTTCCTATGAAGGGAAGCACAGATCTAAGGGCTAGCTCCTCCTAAATAGTTTGTTACTTCAATCCTCCCAACTCGTTGTTTTATAATATCTTTAGTTTTGTCTTCTTAGAGACAAGAGTTTTGCCCTTTAAATCAATTGGCAATTTATCTTTCAATTATAGTTCCTGCTTTGTGAGAAGAGAGAGTCAGCCTCATTCCAGAGTGTAAGGAAGGTACAAAAGTTCAGCAACAACATCCTTGGATTATACTTTATTCACAACTTAGAAGGTGCATGAAAAGTCAAGCCTTACAACTGCAAAGATATATAACATTAACAATATATGCATATGCTACAGCTGTTACTGGAATTGTTGTTTACAATTTGTTGAATTACAACAAAATTTAATTTTTAATAGATAATTTATGTTTGTGCTTTCTGTTTACAGTTTGGCTAAATCGTGGCAAGCTCTGAATAGCAGTTAATCTTCTAATGTAGGTAAAAGTAAATAAGGTAAATGGGATTAACTGAAGAAATAACTTAAACATTACATTTTTTAAAAAGGTAAAAAATAAAGTATTTGAAAATATCATATTATAATTAGGTTTATGCACTTAACTGATTTAAAACAACAGTTATACCTTTAATGGTTTCATTTCAAATATTAAAAAATTCCTTTCTTTTATATTTGAAATTTGACTGCAAATTAAATTGAGTATAATCATATCAATTTTATTTAATTCCCATAATGAGAGAGGAAAAATGTAAATGAATAGCACATGGAATGCTGCCATAGTTTGATTATGTAAATTAAATTTTGATGTAGAGTTATTAAGTAATTTTCTCAGATGTTAATGTTTAACAGAGTAAGGCTAATTTTCTATTCCTTGTTTTGACAAATCAATGCTACTTTTATAGAAATTTTTAAAACTCTTGTTTAAGCCTTAATGAAGCCAGTTAGTCTCTTGAAAAGAGTAATAAGATGTCAGTTGTTGAATGGTAAATAGAATAAGTATTTGAATAAGGCAAGCTATTTCTTTTGCTTGTGCTCTATGTCATTTCAATGAAGGAAGTGAAAATCCACCTTTTAAGACTGTGGGAATACAGAGTGAAATATGAAAAAAGGATTTTAGAACAGTGAATGAATTGGAAGAGGCAGAATCATATGGATTATGAATTTATCCAATTTTTGTTGCAACAAAAAGAGAAAAGTTATAGCAAATCCCAGCATTTTCAATACTAAAATTGCAAAAAAAAATGCAGTTTGCATAGTAGTTAAATGTTTTATAGGAAAAATATATTAACTAAGAACACAAAATACAGACATACTTAGTCCATGTTTCAATAGTAAAAATATTGTAAATGTGTAGGTGTAATTTTCTGTTCCATTAGTCAGCTGCATAATAACCATATTTATATAATTGCAAAAATTTGGCTGATAGTTTAGGCTTGCTACTAACTAGCTCTTACAACTTAAATTAACTCATATTTCTTATCTACATTCTACCTTGTGTCTTAGTACCTTTCTTTCTTCTCCTTCCTTCATCTTCCTTCTTCCCATGACTCCTGGCAACTCCACCTTCTTTCATCCCCATGCTCTCTCTGTCTGCAAGTCCTGTCTAACCAAACTATTGGCCATTTAAATCTTTATTAAATCAAGGAAAGCAATACATCTTCACAGTGTACACAAAGACTATTCCACAGCAGCATGTGTATGTGTGTGTGTGTGTGTGTGTGTGTGTGTGTATGTATCTGTTTGTATGGAGAGAAAGAGAGATTAATTCTTCAAGTTCTGTTATTCTAAAGAACCTTAACTAATACAAAGTTTGATATAGTAGTGTTTCTAGAAAAACTGAAGTATAACAATGTATGTTTTAAGCATCTGGACTGGATTTTTAATTTGCCAACACTCAGTTACTGAAGCCTCTTCTGGGTGCCTGGAGAAAACTAAACTATTTTACAAACTTAAAGAGATAACTATATTTGATTATACTGCAGCAATGGATTATTAATTCTATATATCAAACTTCTGACAGTTTTGAGAAAAATAAAGAAAATTATGATGTTGATTGGTTGCATATGGCACCTCTGGATAAGTTAATGAAGGATGGGGGTGAGCTTAGTGGTAAAACTGTCCAGATCCAGACATGCACAAACATTCTAAAGACTTCTAAGTGTGCTCCGGAAGAGAATCTTCCTTCTAAAAGTCACAGATCCCAGGCTCTAAGCAATCAAGCTAAAGTCCTCATTACTAGCTTTGCTGAATTACAGTGAAAATTTAGTCCCAATCTTGGAGTCAGTGACTAAAGTCAGATATTAAATGGTAAATAATGGAATCCTACATCTTGAAATGGATGGGGATGTGTGGGAGAAACCTACTGATATTGAGAACTTTGATTCCTCAGATTCTCAATGGTTTATCTTATCAGTAGAAGCCACACACTCAGCTCCACCCCTTGAAATATTTCTTTTTTCACCTTTGACTAAGAAAATTAATCTTCCAGTGTCTGATAATCAAAAAATGACTTTCTCTGAGCAAAATGCCTGGTAAGACAATACTGATATTTCTCTGTGCCCACCAAGAGTTGCTCTAGACCTATAACCAGACGTAAGGCAAAGTAGGCTCCAAGAGCACAAGTAGAACGTGTAGTCTATGAGGGCATGTAATATTCTACTTAAGAACTTAATGAATCTGCTAACTAATTCAAACTGAAGTCTAAGGAACATGGATGGGGATGGATTTTAAGGGTGTGGGATAATGGTGGAGTGAACATAAAACTTAGACAAGACGAAATTTTTGATACTGGCCCTCTGAGTAGTGATTATATTTTTAATATGGAAGGTTTTTACAGTTTAAAAATGTATCAAAAGTTTGTTTTAATGGCTGGGTGACATATTTATCAAAAGATGGCATACTGAAAAGGACTTGGAGATTCCTAATATCCCAGGACTTAGGGTTAATAAATACAGATATTAAGACTTAAGGAAACTCTGTGGGAAGCCTGTGTAAAATCTGGTCCTCCACAGCGGGGGGGGGGGGGGGGAAATCAGAAGGTACACCCTTCACTAATCCTATTAAATGCAAAGTGGTGAGAGGAACACTAGCGCATTTGAACAGCTTTGTCATAGCTATTTTTCTTGTGACAGACCTTAGGTTTGGAGATGCTGCTGCTCAGTTGGATAAATTAAATACAATGGGTTTAATTGGGCCCGGAGGTAGCAGAGGCCAGGTGTCAGCTGGATTGTCAAAAGCAAGTGGGTCCTAGTTATTATAATGGCCAACAAAGACAAAAGAATGCTTATAATGACCAAATATAAAATTGCCAGCAAAGGCAAAGTGAATTTTATGGTGGCATGGCTTCTATGGACCTTTGGTATTGGCTAATTAATCATGGTGTTTCCAGACATGAAGCCTACTGAATTTTTTTTATCTACATAAGTGAACAAATTCTCAAACAAATGAAGAAAGCTTACATTCAGTCATGAACAAAGGGAATCGGAATCTTAGCCAGTGAATCAATTTCTGGACGAGTCAGTTTTTAGACCTAGAAACCCTTGAACAAAGGGACAACTGGGTTCCTTAAGGAAGGATCTTGATAAAAACTCCTAAAAGTTTTATTGTTAGCCTTTCTCCAGTTATTCTGCAGAGGGAAACTTCCTACAAAGATCAGGGACACAGTCTTAACTCTCTCTGTTTCTAACCAACATAGTGCTTGAAATATTAGCTAAATTCACAAGATAAATAAATTACTTAAAAGGGATACAAATAGGGACAAAAGCATTTAAAATATCATTAATTGCATATTATATGATTCTATACATAAATCACACTAAAGGCTCCACCAAAAAAATGTTAATAAATCACACAGACATTCAGCAAAGGTAGAAAAATCCTGGACCTGGAAGCTTCATCTCTACTAATTAGTTTTCACAGTCCTGAAAGTTGCTGATTTGAAAGCCCCCTCCCTAAGAAATAGCTTTTATCACACCAGAAGGCTCCATGCAAGCTTCAGTGATGGAAGTTGTTGATTTGAAAGCTTCCGCCATGAAAAATAGCTTTTATGGCACCTGAAGGCTCCATGCAAGCTTCCAAAAGAGGGAAGCAGCCAACAGTCACAACCAGCTATTAACAACCAAGAGTATAACATACCCTAAGAGGTTTTTTTCCCCCTTCACTGGGGCTCATGTAGTCTAGAATATCATCTAGGAATTGACCATGTGTGGCGGTATTTTTAAGAATAAGATCCTTAGGTCTATATTTAAGGTTTCTTGAATTTCACTTTCGTAGTCTAAATTACAGTTATTTGCATTTTTAGTAATTTACAAATGGAGACTTAAAACAGCATTAATAAGATGCTGACATTTTCACATTATATGCAGAAAACGAAAGGCTGACATTTCTCCCACTAACCCAAGAACAAGCACAGAGAGACACCGCAATCGGTTTAGCCTGTGTGAATCAGTGCAAGACATCTTTAGAATATGAATTCCCAACCCATGTGCCAAGCTTTCATCACCAAAGTTGGGAAAAACCTCAAGCAGACTTGATATAAAAAAGAAGCAACAACTTAAGAACTTAAATTAACTTGCTTCTATTTTTTGTATTAGATGTTCTATATAGAGGAATATCACAAGTAACAAAGATATATTTATAGGTATATATATACATACATACATAAAGAGAGATAGATATAGACATGCACATAATCTTTGAGGTTTAAAATATATATTTCTCAAATACAGTTATTTTAAAAATAGCTCATGTGGTATTATTTTTTTCTTCAGAATCAGCTACTCCACAGGACTTTTCTTACACTTGAGGTGAAGTGTATAGTTCTTTGGTTAATGTGTGTTGTATTATGTTTCTGAATTTATAAACCCAATAGCTTTGAAAGAAATTTGTGGGTGTGCACCACATGTTTTAGAAAAATAATACCAAAGTAGACACTTAAGTAATATTTCCACCCAGAAAATCTTGTGAACTTACATCACCTTCACACTATCTAACGCAAAACTCCATATTGCAGTTTTTGTATTTGGGTGGATTCAAGTATCAAAATCTTTCCCAGGAAGATGTCCTACTCTCTTCTGAAGTAGCAATATCATAATCTTTTGACTTTGCATAGCATCTACAAATGGCAAAGACAAAGCTGGCCCATAGACACTTGAGGGAATAAAGTAAGACTCCTCCAGACTTACGGGCTTCGAGGCAATGTCTGAATTTTTCTAGGGTGCTTGTGTTGTTATTGTTGCTGTTTGTTTGTTTGATGTCGATTATATCGGTGGCAAATTCACATTACTATAATTGATCTTAAGACTTGAATATTCTTGGTAAGCAGATTTCCAAGACAGTATCTCTTTTAGAGTAAGTTTTAAGATGGTATCTTGGAACTTTGATTTTTGCAAAAAAAAAAAAAATATGTCAAGGAAAAACAGATTACACATAAAATTATAAAGGCTGCAGACAAGAGCATGGCAAACTGCCAGAGCTCTGATAGTTCAGATAATGAACAAAACAGAAGAATATCCCAGATATAGAGGGCTAGAAATTTGTATTATTATACCTCCTCAAACTAACAACCACCCCCCTTAATAATCATTGTTTGGGTTTAATTATATAATGTTACTATTGTTCTGCAAAGAATAGGAATGGATAGCATCTGCTAGTATTTAATTAGCACTGTCTCTTCAAGATCTTCACTACAATATTACACTTCACAGCTTTTTCAGACCTCGTTATTATCTTCCCATATAACTCTCTTAAGTCTTTGGATTACTTTATTCCTCCAGGATGGGAAACAGAATGCTCCTATTAATAGTTATTTCATACAAAGCATAGTTACTAGAAGATATGATAGTACGATTGTTAGAATGACGGGAGAGGCAAAGCATTGCTAAACAAAACTGATATATCTTTGAAGCTTCCACCAAATTTGCTTATGATGGAATTGACCAAGAACAAACAACAATCAGCCTATAATCACACATTAGCACTATGGGAACCTCAAGTTTCCTCTCTTATTTATTCTTGCCCTCCCCAAACAGTGGAGCTGACAGACATCTACAGTACCCTGACTTTCAGAGATCATACAGAAATAATATTATTCTCCTTTTTTTAAGATTCCAGTCTAACAAACAGAGAACATATTTCCCTTTGGCCAACATTTTGCTAAAGAGGGATTACTGTTTCTACATTGTGTTGACACAATAAGTATTCAGATTTGTGAGCTTTCCAATACCAGCTTCTTTCCTCCCACAAAAAATGTGAACATATATATTTATTTATATATTCAAGAACATTAATTTTTATGTATAAGTTCTTTAATATGTAAATGCTATTGATTTACTTAGAAATTCAAGGATCTGCTGTATCCTATTTCAAAAGCAACTATTTATGGGACTTAAAGACTATTATTGCTGAAAGAGTAGGTTGCATAAAGCTATTTTAGCATAGAGCCTTGCATGGGAAGCACTACACTTCAAGGAGAAATGTTAGGAGTATTTTCTCAAAAGCAAATTACTGGTTGTGAACAGCACTTGAATGTCCCAGTCAGTTCAGAAAAGTAAAGTTGTTAGTTTACTTTTGGGAAATTACTTCTAACAATTCCACTGTAAATGTAATGCTTTACAGATGGTGTTGCCCCCTGGAGTGCTAAACCTCACTTATGCTTTTAGGGAAACTTCAGGGCCATGCCATGTCTCTTTTGTGCCATAGAGACAGTTGTGAACTTGGAATATTTGTGGCTATTTTACATTATTTTTTTAAACCTTTAGTTTTTAAATGTTTATTTATGTACATTGGTGTTCTGCCTGCACGCATGTCTGAGGATATAGGGTACCCTGGAACTGGAGGTACAGACAGTTGTGAGCTGCCATGTGGGTGCTGGGAATTGAACCCAGGCCTTCTGTAAGAATAACCAGTGCTCTAAACCACTGAGCCATCTCTCCATTCTCTATTTTACATTATCTTGAGATATATTTCTGTAATATTCTTTTGCTGTGTGGAGTCAATGATCCAATCTGGATGAAATAAGTTTTCTGTTATCATTTCTATCACCCAGCACTTTGGCAAAATGTCTAACCACCCAAAGTGCTGGTACCAGGCTGTGCCTGAACCATCAAGCACATAGGCAACTTACATAGCCACCCAAGGCCCTCAAGTCGTATGTGACCTAAGTGCAGCATGGTCACATGATCTACTCATGATGAAGTTATGCACTAACTAGGCAGCCTTTAAAAGCTGGACATGCCCATTCCATGCTCTCTTTCTACACCAATTTCATCAGGACTGTGCACTTGTCTTTCTCTCAACTCTTAAAGTGGGTTTCGTTGTGTCTCGTGATCCGTTCTCACTTGCGTTAGGTAATTTCATTTGTGTTGAGACTCCGTAGGCTCTCCTACCTCCCTCTACCAGGGTTGGGACCCTTGACTGGGTTTCTGCACAAAAACCTGCATTCTGTCTGCCGGGCTGCCAACTTTTATGCACACCAGTGACTTCGATCGTGAGTTTTTTTCCCTTCTGGTCAGCTTAATTGCTTCTCCGAACCTGGGGAATTGACCCTTGAGCTCCAGGCAATCTTCTGTGTTCCTAAAAATGGGGTAAATTCCCTCAACCACGGCCTTCAAGGCTATGGTTGAGCCCTTCACTGACATTCATCTCTGGTTGTTCCTCATTGCTAAGAACTGAGATTTGGCTCCTCACTGCTTGAACTTCTGTCCTGTTCTCTCAGGGACTGTTGTCCTCTCTTGGGCCACTTGGAGTGGACCTAACTGGTCCTCAATTCCTGTCCAATGGGTCTTGAATTGACCTTGACCTAGCCCTTAACTCTTACTTAACCCCAAAGATGTTCAGGGCTAATTGCCATTGAGTCCTTGCCTTTCTCACGTTCTTAGCCATGGGAAATAAACCCTCAAAAACTATCAATCGAACCTCCCCCTGGGATGTCTTTTATAGATCCTAAAACCTCAAAACTCAATACCTTACTTACAGATTCCCAGGCTTATCTGCCTTTGTACTAAGAAATGGCCTAAGTACCCTTTAGATAGGAACCTAAAGTGGTTAATGGCACCTTAGATACCAATATGCTACAAGATCTTTCTAACTTTGTCAGCACACAGGCAGATGGAAAGAGTTCCCTTATATCCATGCATTTTTTCTACCTAAACTGTAAGCCCTCTGTGCTTGCAAGCTTTTCACCTGCTCACGTGTTCCTGGGTATGTCATATAAGCCAGAGGAACACCCTGCTTCTGCTCTGAACCCTGCTAACAAACCACTACCTTTCCAACCTCAGTTGACAGCTACTTCTACCTCTCAGTTCTCTCTCCCCCTCAGCCAAATGCTCTGTCAGCCTCTCCTGATCATTTTCTTCTCAGGTGCTGTGGTAGCCACCTGACTCTAGCATCCACTTTTACCCCTCCTCTCAAGGGCTTGAACCTGACCCTGACCAAACCAAGCCAGCTGCAGTTCTCCTGTTGTGCGAGGTAGCCAGTGTGGATGAGCTGGTCAAGGTACATCTTCCTTTCTCACTCTCAGAACTCTCTCACATAGAACAAAAGCTGGGTTCTTATATGTCTAATTCTTACCTCATTCATAAAACGATTCCAATATATTACTCAATCTTATAGTTTTACATTTCATGGTATTTTTATGATCATAAATAATAACCTACTTCATGAGGAGCACAGGTGAGTTTGGGAGCAGACCAGAGTACATGCAGAAGAGGGTCACCAGACTAACGCAGCACATTCTCCTTCCCCCAGGGCAGAGGGGGTTCCTGAGAGTAATCCACACTGGGATTATAACACTTTAGGTGATATTTTATCTAGAGACTGGTTTATGACTCTAGATTGTCTTTGGGTTCTTAGGGGCTCTGTAAGGCTGCCCTCAAGTAAACTGCATTGTTCAAATACAAATGAAAATCTGTCTGCATTCTTAGAATGCCTCAAAAAGATTCTCTTGCAGTATGTTAATTTAGATCCTGAGACCACAGAAGCAAAGAGCTCCTGATGATTCATTTCTTTTTACAGAGCTTTCCTGACGTTAGGTCTAAATCTAAGCCCCTTGACCCCACAGGCAGAAGTATTAATGCTGGCTTTTAATGTGTATCATGGAAGGCATGATAAGAACCACAGATGTCAAATTTCTGATCAAGGCCATCTGACTGGTCGAGGAGACTGGCCTTCCTGCCTACCTCGCCCCCCCCACCCCCCGCAATGGGGCTCCAGGGCCTCAAGGCCTGTGTTTCAAATACGGTAAAACTGGACATTGGGTGCCTGTGTATGTCCTAATCCTTATATTGAACCCACAAGCCCATGTCCGAAGAGCCATATGGAAGGACATTCGGCAATCAATTTTCTTTGTACACATTGTGGCATGAAGACATCAGATTCAGACAACTCCCAAACCGACCTTCTAGGTTTAGTCATGGACAATTGAGGCTTCCCGTGCCCCTTTGAACTGATCACAGCTGTTATTCATAATAGGGAGTCAGGGGTAAATATTGTGCTATCAAGACAGTCCATCTCCTTTTTCTTGGACAGTGGAGACACATACTCAGTACTGAGGAAGTTTTGGGGGCCCACCTCTCCTTCTAGTTTCCCTATTGTTGGTGTAGGGAGACAGCCTTACCTATCTCATCAGACCCCACCACTCAATTGAACTTTTTATGGGTATTCCTCTCACTCACTCATTTTTAGTCATGCCAACCTGCACCTGCATTGTACCTCTTCTGGGATGAGATTTTCTAGCTAAAGTGGGATCTTCTATTTCATTTGCTCCTTCTATTTGCCTGACCTGAGACTCACCAGCAGCTCCTTTCCTCCTTGTAGCCTCCCAGCTCCAAAGTGTCATTTCCTTTGCCATCCTCTCGGGTGGACCTCCAAGTCTGGGACACCCAAAACCCCTCTGTTGCTCAACACCATTCTCCCATTGTCATCCAATTACAGGATCCTACCAAGCACATTACCCAAGTTCAGTACCCTCTCCCACTCCAGACCCTTAGGGGACTTAAACCTATCATTTCTGACCTTCTAAGAAAAAGCTACTTTGCCCCAAATCTTCTCATTTTAACACTTTAATACTTGCAGTCAAAAAACCTAATGGAAACTATTGTCTGTTTCAAGACCCCTGGCTCATTAATTCTGCAGTGGTCCCTCTTTATCTTGTAGTGCCTAACCCTTACACACTTTCCACTATTTCTCTAGGAACCTTCCACTTCTCAGTTCTGCCTCATTCAAAGAAAATTCCTGGCTTTCCAAGCACTGTAGATAGAAACACCTGCCAGCACTTCACCAGGATACCCCTAGACAAATGTCAGCCAATCAGGGATCCTGAACCTCAGAGACCCCTCACCCCCACCTTTACTACTATAAAAACCCAATTCTAATTGAGCTCGGGGTCTCCGGATATTCCAATATGTTGGACTTGCGGAGAGACCAAGTTTGCAAACTTGATTAAAATAAAGGCTCTTTTCTTTTACATATGGGACTCCGTCTCCTTTGTTGGATTTTGTGGAGACCCACAGATTTGGGCATGACAGTTTACTGTGCTGAGTATAGTTTTTTTTAATATGTGCTATGTTAGGGACTGAATTACCTCTTAACTGGTAGTCAAAATCAAATATTTAAGAACTAAACTCCATTGGGGACCTTAAAATTATCAGTTGAAATGAGGCTACCAGGCTGGGCACTAATCCATGTCATATGTAATTTCCAACTAAAAATATATTTATGAATAAGAGACACCTCAGAAATCTGGGTAACAAAAAAGATTCAGGCAGGACTATATAAGGAACCCACCACAAGTCAAGAGCCACCTCAGGAGAAACCAAACAGCCAATGCCTTGCTTTAACAGTATCACAGACTGATACTTCAAAAGTCACAAACAAAACTATGACAGTTTCTGTGTAGTTAATTTTGTAGGTATTCTCTACAAGTGAACCCAGACTGGCGTTAGCACTTGCTGCACAGGTGATTACAAGCCTCATTTTCCTGTGTATACCAGGCTCCAAGTTATAAACGTGAAAGCACCATGTACACAAAACATGACCAGTGATAGAATTTATGTGTTTAATTATGAGAAACAAACAAAAGTAAGCAATCTAGTAAACCCGATCTATTTAAAATGCTTTCCCAAAATAATAGAGCACAGAAGGGAATGTATTCCAAGGATAAACTCTCAGGTAGGCAGTAGAAATGTGATATGAGCTAAGACATCAAACTGGAGAAGGGTCAAGCCTAGGAGCAACATTGCTTGTGCATGTGGAGAGGTGGAGCCTGAGAAGTCACATGTACATGGAAGAGCAACGTTTGCCTCCCAGGAAACTTTCTTGAGTAAAGATAACTTACCATCCATTAGACAAAATAATACCCAGGATTCTCACGAATCTGATATTTTGCAAGTGTCTTTGTTGATAATATCCTCTTCATCAGGAGAACTGTATATGCTTATAGAATCTGAGAATGATTGAACAAATAAAGTTCTGACCCAAGGCCTTAATTATTTGTGATAATAAAATTTTTTTTTTTTTTTTTTGGTTTTTCGAGATAGGGTTTCTCTGTGGCTTTGGAGCCTGTCCTGGAACTAGCTCTTGTAGACCAGGCTGGTCTCGAACTCACAGAGATCCGCCTACCTCTGCCTCCCAAGTGCTGGGATTAAAGGCGTGCGCCACCACCGCCCGGCCTAAAATTTTTATGTTTCCACTAGAGACCTTCAGTTTTCCAGGATATTTTCATTTTCACTTCTCCGAGGTTGGAAAACTCATGCTGCCCATGGGTTTCACGCTTAAGCCTACAGCATCTGCTCTATAGCTATCTGAATCCCTATTACTCTAGCTTGCCACTGGCATCTTTCCAGCCTGTTGATGTTATCAAGGATTTAATATCAAAATTATAATTTTCAGCAGTCTTCCATGGGACTTGTAAAAGAAATCAAAGTAAATTATTCAAATCAGTCAGCTTTGTTTATGTTAGTATTTCTATAGCTTAATAGGATTTTTATTTTTAAAATGATTTTGCAGAATCCATAAGCAATTGTTAGTTATAGCACATTAGTCAATAAGATATTCATGACTGCACAAAGCCTACTGTTAAAGCTCAGCTTTCATCTCATCCCATCTCTTTCACTCTTCCTATCTTACCACAGTTTTATTTCTAGTTCCCTCTTCGGTTCTGAAATGGAAATAACAACAGGTATCTTAATGAATTATTAGATAAATAAAATAAATGTACTGCGAATTATTTGATATCTCATATAATACAATAAGTTAAATCGTACTTAAATATGGATAATTGACTTTTGCCATGCCTCTGCCAAAATAAAGACTGCTTTGTACAGATATACATTAAAACGACTTACTATTTCCAGTGCCCTGTGTTACCATTTATGTGAAATATAAAAACATTGAACTTGTAAATACTGAGAATTGAGTAGTGGTTGCTGGATGCTGGAGAATGTAGAGGGAAGAAATCAATAGTGAAAGATTGATTAAGAAATATTGTTACAGTTAGGAAGGGTTAGAAGTTACAGTTAGGGTTACAGTTAGAAGTCTGGTTTGTAGCTGATGGCTACTGCTATAGATAACAATGATATGCCAAACATTTCAAAATCTAGAAGAAACAATTTTGTCATAAGGAAATGCTAAATATTTCAGGAGATTGCTATGTGTAACTTAAATTTCACATAGCAGAATGTATGCATATATCAAAACACCATGTTATCCCAGTAATACATAATTTTATATTTTATGTGTATTAATAGTTATTTTTTAAAATAGCGTAGTCCTATTAAAGCACCAGTCTACCAATTTGTTTGCCAATGATCTCAGAAGTAGCAGCTGGTCTAGCTAAGACTGGATTTATTTATTCTAATTCCTGGCTTCTCTCCGTTCCCAATAGAACCCGAAATCCACGATAAATGAGACTGAATGTTACTGAAAAGGATTATCAGCGTTAAAGAATAGGACTACAAACTGTGAAACAGCGACATGGGGCGAATGGAACAGATTCAGACAGAGATGAGAAAGAGCGAGGGAAGGCCAACCTTCAGAAGGGCTTTCTAAATGATCAGCGTAGCTGTCACTTCCTATCAATGCCCACACCCCAGAATCCCACTTCCACACTGTCACAGCTTACCGGAGTACACAATGACTTGAGCCTTTGTTGCTAGGAGAACATTGATTGCATTTGTTTGTTTTCTATTTCAAGCAGCAGATTTCTCACTTCAGTTCTTTAAATAGTCACAAAAGAATAATCAGTAGTGCTCATCACTCATCTTTCCCTCTGCATGCTGTAAATAAGTAAATAAATAAATAAATAAATAAATAAATAAATAAAAGAGGGGAAGAAAAATAAAAGAGAAAATAAGCAGTTGGTCAGGATATTATTGTATTTGTTTGCTAATAATTTGTGAACAATCAATGCTGCCTACAACATGAAATATTAGCAAGCACTAATTAGATTCTTGGGTCACTACAAAAAATAAAGCCACAGAATTTAGAAGAGCTGGAGGAGTGGGGGTGATAAATATAGTCAAAACATATTGTATATATCTATGAAATTCTTAAAGAATAAATAAAAATTAAGTGATTGCTCTGTAGAAAGGATAGTGGTGTAGGACAGTTTTCATCTCATTGGTATACCTGGTTTCTGTGGATATTCAACTCCACTTCTATGTACTTTTTACTGTGACCTGGGCAAACCCTATCTACTGTTGCTGCTCTCCCAGGTGGCTCATAATTGTGGGTGTTTGTGGAGTCTTCAAGCACTTTTTAAAACAGGCACTTAGCCCCAGAAAATTCTCAGTTTTCTACTGGGACAATAGTGGTTGTTCCAGCAGCAGTTACTGGGAAACACTTGTGTGAAATCCCTGTTGATATAGCTCATATATATTTATGGTAAGAGGACTTTTCAATGGGTTTGCTATGAATTGCTCGAGTCAGAAGGATTTGTCAGTCGTGGTGAGTTCAGATAAGTGGTAGAAGTGTGTCAAGGTAATGTTCTCGTGGATCCTGGGGACTTAAATAGCAGCTGATCGAGCAAAAAAAAAAGTATTGTTTATTCTCATTTCTAACTTAACTATAATCATTTGTTCTTTCTTATGTGACTTCTGTATAGCCATAGCCAAGAAACCCTTAATCTTCAATTTTGTGGATATAAGATAATCTTTTAATATTACTTAGCTATAGTTTATTGATCAATGTATATTGTGCAAATCACATATTCATGGCTTGTATCTATTTTTCTACCTGATGAGTGTAACAGCTCTCTAAAATTAATGTGAATTTCTAAAATTCTAAAATGTAGTTAATTGTTGTAGTAGGCTGCTTGTTTGTTTCCCGGCTGCCCAGACTCCCAAAATAATCTCACAGAAACTGTATTAATTAAATCACTGCTTGGCCCTTTAGCTCTACTAACTCTTACATTTAACTCATCTCCATTAATCTGTGTATTGCCACGTGGCAGTGGCTTACCGGCAAAGATTTGGCATGTCTATCTCTGGCAGTGACTCCATGGCTTCTGTAAACGCCACCTTCCTTCTCCCAGCATTCAGTTTAGTTTTCCCCACTTAGTTCTATTCTTTTGCCCTATCACAGACCAAAACAGTTTCTTTATTAACCAATGGTATTCACACGTTGGTTAAGAATGTGAAATCCCACATCAGCTAATTAGAATTTCATTTCTGTTTTTATAGATTTTCCTTCATGATTTGTACAGCTTTAGTGTTTGATTTTACTGCATACACTTTATCTATATTTTCTTAATGAGTTGGATATTTCAAGAGAAAATTCCCTTACTTGACATTCTTCTTGACAATATATTTTAAAAACACTTTTCAGCATTTTGTTTTAACTGTTATATGTGTGTAGCTTTGTATATCAACTATATCTCTTCAAAGAATATACTTGGCTGTTTACTGCATCTAACTATATCCAATATGAAAATATTTTTTTTAATGTCAGTCTACTTACTTTGGATATAAGTAATGAGTTTGGATAGAGTCCCAGCCTCTTATACTTAGTCTCAATTGCTATATGTTCTCTGTTTCTTCTCCTCTGTCTTTGTAAAGAAATGAAATACTTATAATGACTACTATGTAAATTCAAAAGCAACTCCATGTAAATATTTTAAGAAAAGTATAGAATGATAATATGTGCCCAGTTTGCATTTCCTCACTTTTTTGTTTAATGTATATTTTTTATGTATTTGTTATCACATATATACTTTGTATCACCATTCTTTTATACAAAAATATATTATAAGGATAATTAATACATGTGTATACAATGAATTAAAATTCCTTTATCACTTATTGACATACTCATACTTTCTAGTATTTTGTTCTTCAGCTTGCTCTCTGAGAGTTTTTTATCTACAAAATAATCTTTAAACACTCATTTTAGAGACATTCATTTTTACACTTTTACTATTAAAAACAATTCATCATTTACTTTAAACAGTACTTTAATCAAATATAGAATTAAAGCATAGTATGTATTTTTTTCTTTTTTTAAAAAAATGGTTTAAAAGCAGCCATTGCTTTGTCAGAGGACCATCATTCTGAAGGAATCCTATGTGCATGACATTTTTGCACCTGATTGTCTTTATTCAATTTTTTAAATTTTCAGTGTAAAAATCATGAGTTTCATGAATATAGCTCATGGTATTTTGCTTATGTTCACTTTCCATTGCTTTCCCTTATCTCCACCATCCTTTTGCTGATATCTTTCTTTCAAATACTGTGGGGGGGGCTGAAGAGATTGCTCAGCAGTTAAGAGCACTGACTGCTCTTCCAGAGGTCCTGAGTTCAATTCCCAGCAACCACGTGGTGGCTCACAACCACCTATAATGAGATCTGGTGCCCTCTTCTGGCCCACAGGTAGGATACTACATAAATAAATAAATTAATTAAAAAATCAAATACTGTATGTATCACCTATAAATGCACATATTAAATAGACATACATAAGAGAAATATAGTATTTATATTTTAGAGTATAGTTTATTTTGCTTAATAGAATTATCTCCCTTTGTATATTTTTCTGTAAATGACATCATTTCATTCTTTTTTATTGCTTAATGAGATTCCAGTTCTTATATATGCCTCATTTCATTTAATGACCTGGCCTCCAGTAGAGCGTAAACATCCTACCCTAGCCTCACCAGCACATTCTGTTGTTTCTTAAAATAAATAAGTAAATAAATAAATAAAACAATTAACTGTTTCCTGAGTGTATCATAAATTTTTTTTCTTTTCAATTCATTTTTAAATTGAAATTTGAGCAACCATACCCCGAAGGAGGCAATGAACCATGATGTCCCACCTCTGTCAGCCACTTTGTCCAGGTTGGTAGTCCCAGTGTGGTTCTGTGGCTGGCACAGCCTCTTCTCCCACAGAGACCATACTGTCTACCAAATGAGTATGGTCTACATATTGTCTAGCAGCAGACTGATTTCTATTTTGAGAGTAGAAGCATGGGTGACAAGTAGTCATGCCTGGTTAGATCATAGGCCTGGAACATATAACAAAACTCTTTCACATAATCAGAAGGATTAGCAGAAAAGGAACCCAGCTGTTTTTCTATCTGAGAGATATCTGGAAGGGAAAAGGGAATATGGAATTTCATTATGCCATCAATTCCCGCTACTTCTCAGAGAGGGCAGAGAAGGGCAGAGTTATGGCGGGACCTGGTATGGGAGAAGATGGGGGAAGATTGAGGGGGGCTAGCCTATTGTGCAGAGGGATCCAGGGATTGGAAGATGTGGTAGGAGGTGTAGGAGAGGGAAAAGGTGGGTAAGGGGAAAGTTGACCTAGAACTTCCTGTTTGGCTGAAGAGGGAGTAGGTGAGGGTGGGTAAGGAAAAGAATGTGGAGTACATTGCTCCACAGGAGGGGATTGGGTAGTCAGGGTTCAAAGGAGTGGGGGAGGGGCCAGTGTGGCTGGTTGCATGGTCAAGGTGGAACTATCTAGATCCCAATCCCCAGATGGCCAGGAATCAGGGGGCTCCATGTTCCTAGCTACCAAGACCGTTGCTGCAAGACACTGGCTACTGAGGGCGGGGCAAGAGCACAGAGCCCATAAACCATGAACATATGAGAGTTCTGTGCATTTGTCCCCACAGTGACAAAAATTTTCTAGATCCCAGAGGATGGTAAGCTCAAGGCTTCCCTCTGGTGGTTATCACATCCCAATGTTAAGATCATATTGAGGCCAAATTTTAGTGCATAGAGAAATTAGCCCCTTGGGACAGATAGTTTCAGACAGTCTCAATGTATAAAGATTTTGTAAGAGGCATCCCAGGGGTGATAGCGGATCTGACTTTGAATTGTAAGTGCCCACGTTTAAAGTCTATACCCAATTGTGTGGCTCAAATCTATTACAGCGCTTCTGCTGAGATTGCTCTTGGGCCTAAACAGTGCTGTGAAAATTGAATGTTAGGAGACCCTAAACAACGTTCACCTCGTGAAAGTCTCAGCTTTCGCCACTTGGATTAGGCTTTTGTCACAGACTGTGTCTTCCACAAAAGACCAATTATCAACTAGAGTAAACATGAACAGGTTCCCCAAATCCCTAGTAGCATGGACAAGAAAAAGGAACTCACCAAGACAGAGCCGCTCTATCCTGTGAGCTGGTTAGCCTGGCAGAGAGCATGGGGGGATAAGGGCACTTCCAACATGTGGCCATAGACCCATGGGAGAAACCACGCATTCGGTGGGACCTCCAAAATGTTAAGAATATTTTTTTTAATGCGAACTCTCTGCTGAATAATCCCAATCAAGCCAAATCAGATCAAATTAAAAGATATCCAGGTTTAATTAGACATCTAAGCTCCTGGGTGGCCCCAAGGGGAATGGTAAGTCACCAACATGAGCACTGGAGTAGAAAAGGGAAAACCATGTGTTTATTTTCTGGGAAGCAGTTTAAACAGCGTGTAGGAGTGGTTTTGGCCTTTCCTGGGGAGGGGTCAAGGTCTGAGGGGCACAGAGGAGGGGCCTCCACAGATGGAGGCCAGAGGCTGGGATTTACACTGATACATGGTCTTTTCTTTGTTGGGTGGTCGTTTTGTTCCTTGATTTCTGTTTCCTCTCTGGTCTTATGAAGGCATGATGGTTATGCATTATTTATAGGATAATATTAGGGGGTTTTAGAAGCTGTGGCCATTGGGGTTCCAGGTAAAATATGTTTCTTGGAATTGGGACCTGGTGCTTAATGGGCTAGGTTAGTGAAAGGGCTCTCAGGAGGGATGAAAATTGGATGTTCACTAAGATCTACTTAGTACCCTGGAATTGGCTCTAAAGAGTGAGGAGAAAGCAAAGAAGGTCTGCTTTAGTACTAGGAATGAGACTGGGAGGGGGTTGGGCTTGGAGAAACTGAGGAGAGGGCAGGATCTTCAGTTAGCCTGTCTTATTCCCTGGCAGGAGTGGCCTGTGTGTTCACAGGTAGTGACTGCTGGAGTTGGGGACCGAAATAAAGTTGCATGTTTGTAAAAGAGAGTTTGGAAGAGGAATTTGTGTGAAATTCCCTGGAAATGGGACTGGGGTGGGAAGACACCTCAGCAGGTGTTCTTTTGCAGAGCTGGCAATGAGACCAGAGGAATTAATTTGGAGGAACAGAGAGAGAAAGAGATTAAAGTCTGTAGCTAGCCCCTGTGCTTCCCTGCTAGAATGATCTTTGCATTAGCAGAAATACTCCCCATTTCTCAAAGTTCAATTATTATTTTTCTCCTAATGTTTCCTCAACTTCAATTTTCACTTACTTATATCATTTATATTCCTATTTGATATAATATCTAAGAGTCAACTTAGCTATATACATATATATATACATGTATATATATATATATATATATATATATATATACACACACGTTTAGACCACTTGAACATTAAGACATGTATTCTTATTTTACTTCATCTTTTGTGGTTTTCTGTTAGTTGTATGAGAACAAATATTTTTGCTTTTTTATGAAAGATGCTAATCATGTCCTTACTAACTTTAGTGAGGAAATCATTCGAATATCATGGAGATTTACTTTTTTTAAATTCAATGGTGATTTTTCTGTTTCAGTATTTCCTTTAGTCTATAGCAAATCCCTTAGTTGTGGTGCATGGTTTTACTACAATAATTCATCTGGTTTCCAGTAAAAACACATAGTGGCTATTAACTTTTAACTTGCCGGGAGAAATATCCAAAATCTCTCTGTCCCTCTTATTATTCAGAAAGTCCATGGATTCCCAGCTGTTTCTTCCTACACTGCTGCTGGTCTCTGAGCTCCTTAGTATCTTGATTAGCTATGCATTTAGGTATTCAGCAAAGTTGATAGTTCTTAACTCTTCTTTCAGTTTCTACTCTTAAAAACTGTATAATAACATAAAAAACAAATATAGATCTCACTAAGATATCTTACCTATCTTTTGAGGAATTAAAACATTAGTTCTTGGGAGTTGGCTGTTTAGTGTTTACAGAATATTCTGTAATTTTCTAGAGTGTGTACCTCTTATTTTATATTTTATATTTCTAGTTTATACTCTTATTTATGGGAGGGTTAGCATGAAGGGTTGCACTTCACTATTAATGATAAAATTTTTAAATTATTTTTCAATATGAGATCAGGTTTCTCTTCATGATCAGTTTGTATAATTCAACAGTTAATAGCCAACAAGTGCTTCTGTGTATTTTAACCATTAGACAAAGAAATTTAAGCTTAACGTGATAAAAATATATTATCTAGAAGAATATACTGATATTATTTAAACTATAAGTATAAGAACTATTCCCCTGAGGAGTATTTGTATATTATAGCAATAACAAATATTTAAAAAGCAGATTATTTGGACAGAGTGTTAGCTAACAAAAATCTAAACTTTTATTTTATATAATATATTCTACAATTAAGGAAAATATAAAATTATGCATAAAATTATTTATGGAGCTATTTCTATTTTAGGGAGAACAAAATTTAAAATGTGTTGAAAAGTTATTATGACCTAACCTGTTCTGAAACCTAATATGTATATAAATTCTTCTATAACAATGAAAAAATTGTGAAAACACAAAAATATTCCTATATGGAAGGGCATGCTATTATAAATATGTAACAGGAAAATCTTTAAATTATGTATGTATTTTTGTTTATGTGTATTGGAATTGTTCCAAGAGTTAACAAATCTATCAATGAATAAGAATGAAATACAGAATAGACTCATGTGAGTAGAAATTAGTGAATAAGTTATAAATCACTTGATCAGTAGGCTTTTCTATTAATTATGGGGAAAACACTTGAAATCTTATTATAATAAGTAAACTTTCATCACCTTCACAATAGCCACAAATAGAATAAAATATCTTAGAGTAACTCTAACCAAATAAGTGGAACACTTATGTCATATGAACTTTAAATCTTTGGAGAAAGAAATTGAAGAAGATATCAGAAAGTGGAAAGATCTTCTGTGCTCTTGGGTAGGTAGAGTTCACATAGTAAAAAAAATGGCCGTCTTACCAAAAGCAATCTACAGATTCAATGCATTGCCCATCAAAATCCCAGCAAAATTCTTCACACACCTTGAAAGAACGGTACTCAATTTCATATGGAAAAGCAAAAAACCCAGGGTAGCCAAAACAATCCTGTACAATAAAAGAACTTTTGGAGGCAACACAATCCCTGACTTCAAACTCTACTACAGAGCTACAGTACAGAAAACAGCCTGGTAATGGCATAAGATCAGACAGGAGGACAAATGGAACCGAATAGAAGACCCGGATATTAATCCACACACCTATGAACACCTGATTTTTGACAAAGAAGCAAAAAATATCAAATAGAAAAAAGAAACATATTTAACAAATGGTGGTGGAATAACTGGAAATCAACATGTAGAAGAATGAAAATAGATCCGCATCTATCTCCATGCACAAAACTCAAGTCCAAATGAGATCAAAGACCTCAACATAAAGCCAACCACACTGAACCTCATAGAAGAGAAAGTGGGAAGTATACTTGAACCCGTTGGCACAGGAGACCACATCCTAAGTACAACCCTAGTAGCACAGACACTGAGAGAAACAATTAATAAATGGGACCTCCTGAAACTGAAAAGCTTCTGTAAAGCAAAAGACACAGTCAACAAGACATAATGACAGTCTACAGAATGGAAAAAGTTTTTCACCAACCCAACATCAGACAGAGGTCTGATCTCCAAAATATACAGAGAACTCAAGAAATTGGTCATCAAAAGAAGAAACGATCCAATAAAAAAAATGGGGTACAGACCTAAACAGAGAACTCTCAACAGAAAAATCTAAAATGGCTGAAAGACACTTAAAGGAATGCTCAACATTCTTAGTCATCAAAGAAATGCAAAACAAAACAACTCTGAGATTCCATCTTACACCTGTAAGAATGTCCAAGATCAAAAACATTGATGACAACTTATGCTGGAAAGGTGTGGGATAAAGGGAACACTCCTGCATTGCTGGTGGAAGTGCAAGCTGGTACAGCCCCTTTGGATGTCAGGGTGGCTATTTCTCGGAAAATTAGGAAACAACCTTCCTCAAGACCCAGTAATACCATTTTTGGTTATATATCCAAAGGGTGCTCAATCATGCCACAAGGACATGTTCTTAGCTATGTTCATAGAAGCATTGTCTGTCATAGCCAGAACCTGGAAACAACCTAAATGCCCCTTTACCAAAGAATAGATAAGAAAATGTGGTTCATTTATACAATGAAATACTACACACCAGACCAAAAAAAAAAAAAAAAAGACATTTAAATTTTACAGGAAAATGGATGGAGCTAGAAAACATCATTTTGAGTGAGGTAACCCAGACACAGAAAGACAATTATCACATGTACTCACTCATAAGTGGTTTTTAAACATAAATCAAAGAAAATCAGCCTACAAATCACAATTCCAGAGAACCTAGACAACAATGAGGACACAAAGAGATGCTTACATAGATCTACATAGGAAGTAGAAAAAGACAAGATCTCCTGAGTAAATTGGGAGCATCGGGACCTTGAGGGAGGGTTGACGAGGAGGGGAAAGGCAGGGAGGGGAGCAGAGAAAAATGTAGAGCTCAATAAAATCAATAAAATAAAAAAGAAAAAAATTAGTGAAGTTTTTAAACAAGGAAATTATGCTGTGTTATATCAAGTGAATATAACTCATTTTCCTGCTCTCAGCATTCCTTAGCTACCTTTAAGTCTTTGTCTAGAGTTGAGGCCTTATGAGCTTTCCTCTTTTCATGGTAGCATATTGGTGGTGTCATTATTCAAGTTTTGTTTAGGCACTCATGCTGATGAGACCTCATCAGTGTAGCTTCTCTAATATTTCTAGAGAAGATACAGTCTCACAGAAAATGTCATGTTCCTCTGGAGAGAGAAGAGACAAGGTTTCGAAGAAGGGTTTAAAGGGGGAAAAAGGAAGGAGAAAATGATGTAATTATAATAAACTTTAAAATGTTTTAAATTATACATAAAAATTGTGTTTCTTGTTATATGATACACTTGTGCATTTGAATGTTTATGTTTTCTGTGAGTAAACAATGGTTTAAGCAGGGCGCAGTCTTCTAAGTGGATATGAATAGATTAACCACTAGGGCTACTGAAACAGATTAAAAAGAGAATAAACGACTTTCAAAGGAACAGAAAACAAAGAAATGAAACAGATGTACTAGCTGTACGCGAAGAGGAGAAAACATGCTATGCATGCCCAAATCCGGCTCTGTCTTCAGCCCAGAGAAGCTGAAGAAGCTTCTCAGGGAAGCTCGAGAAACAATTTAGGAGGCACTAGCAGAGAACTTAGTCGTTTCTAAACCAAATGCTGTCTGTCAGTGGCAATGGCACACAAAACTGACCACATAGAATGAGCTCATTATTTGGTAACTGGGACATTCATTAGATGATTAATTGCATAAATCAATTTAAATGTCTGATGAGGACTGAATTTTTCCCCATTAATTCAGAGATATCGACAGTGTTGGTAGGGAAATTCATTTTACTTAAAATTAAAAGCTAAAACCTAAAATTTTCCCATGAAATCTAGGAACTTTATCTATTTCTAATATATATTATGCATCGTGAAACTCCCTTACTCCTTCCTCTATTGAAGACAGCTGGTTACTATAACAACCACCACTGCAGTGCTACCAACCACACACAAGGAAACAAAACCACGACTTCAAAGTCATTGGTGTCCCTTGCTCACAGAATAACCAGCTAATTTAGAAACAGACAGAGATTTTGTAAGTAATTGAGAACATGAATGGAATTTAAAGTTATTCTCCCTAGAAAGCAAGTTAAAGCAAACCTACAAGGAACAGAGATAAAGCAGATAGGAGAGCTCCCCATCTGTTTTTCTTGCAATATTAGGAAAATACCACCCTGTTTGCTCAGAAATGCATCACTCCTAGATGACCTGAGGGCTGTGGGAGAAGAAGGGAGAGACAGCTTCATGTTGAAGGAAAGGAATAAATTGGCTCTCTCTCTCTCTCTCTCTCTCTCTCTCTCTCTCTCTCATCTCTATCTCTCCATCCATGTTTGTAATATATATATATATATATATATATATAGTAATTACATGTGTGTATGTTGTGTAAGTCACATGTATATTGTATAGATGTGTGCATATGAATTTATGTATATGTGTGTGCATGGTAATATAAGACTCCTGAGCAAAGAAAGGGTAAACCTAATAAAAGGATGTCCGCATTTTCACGCTGTTAATAGTACTTCCTAGAAAATGAAGATAATATTTTTCTTGCCCTCCTTATCACTGTGAAGGCAATATCATAAAATCTTGGTAAATTAATTAAAATTTACTAGGTAGGTTTTTATTAAATGTAAGTAGTATTATTAATGAATGGTCTGTATCTTCAATTATTGATGTCATTTTGTCCTCCTCTAATTTAAATGAAGTGAATTCTACATAATAGTAGATGAATTGTGATGTTTGACTATATCTTTAATGTTTGATTCAGATTAACTATGCCATCTCAAACACTGTTTCTTTACAGTTAGAACTTTTAGTATCATTTCCTTCAGCCTCTGGAAGCATATGAGTAATTGCTGTTGTCCACAGGTGCCATGCTATACAGAGGCACACTTAACGCCTTTCCATCCCACTGCAACATAGCATCTAGTCTTTTTCTCTCACTCTCATTAGACTTATGTACTTTCAATTTCTAAGAAAACAATGATTTTATATGCTATACAGAAATAAATGGATATATATATCTCTCTTTCTGTACATGGTTCCTTTTTGGTAATGCAAAGATGTCCAGTTTCTTAAATGTTGGTGCAAATGACAGAACTTCCTGGTTACTAGCTCTCCATTGTACATCTATGTATAATGATTTGCTACTGCTGTTAGCAATGTGTGTCTGAGACCTCTGCACCTTTCTCACTCTGTTCTGTCAATTTAAGCCTCTTAGAACGAAAGATGGAAAGACACGAAAACATTATCATGGGTGTGAATTTTGAAAGGAGGCAATGACTCCAAGATAACCCAATACACCTTTGTCCATAATAAAATGCTGGTACATGTCTTTAATCCTGGCACTGATGGGTAAGAAACAGGAAGATCATAAGTTAGAAGCCAGCCCAGGCCAAATAGTGATTTTCAGATCAGCCTAAGCTAAATAATGTGACCCTGTCTTAATTAAAAACCAGAAAAAAACAATGGAATAAATATTATATGAAGTATCCAATACTTGCACTCAGTCGGCAACCTTTTATTCTTGTTAAACACCTAATGCCATACTCCCATGTGCTCCTAAATACATGTATTTCCTTCCGTGCGCCAATATAGTGACCTAAAACAGTTTTCCTCAATTAACTGGAGCTGTTTTTATAGCTGTGAGAGTAAGTATAAAAATGACAACCTCTTATTTTTAGCTCAGCTTTTTTTGAAAGTAAGTAGTCCAAATAGCTCGTTTTATAGAGAAGCAAAGAGCATCTGTGACCATCTTCTCGCCAGAGAGTTCATGTACAACAAGTTCTGAGCCATAAGAGTATTTCGGTAGCTAAGTGACAAGCCTCTGAAAATAGAGGTTTCTAAGGAAAGACACCGTGAGCTTTAACTGCAGTGCTGATTGTACTCTCCACCGCACTCTGCAGGCTCCTGAAGCACCCTACGATTATTTGATTTGTTAAAGAGAGCTGGAGGAAAGTGGTCGAGAACAATAGCGAGCAAGGAAGGAAGGAAGGTTTAGAGGGGCGTTTGGTTTTACATAATCAAGCAGTATCTATGATTCATTTTATCGATTGCCCTCCATGTGAACAAAGGCAACTGTACAAATGCCTGGCAGAGATTACACAGCCCACAGCTTTGTTCCACTACCTCGGTGCCAATAAAACAGGTTTGTCCATGCTCTGAAAACTGCATCATATGAGCGAAGCAGAGACTATACAGACCCTTCAATGATAT
Organism: Chionomys nivalis; assembly: GCF_950005125.1. Taxonomy (NCBI): domain Eukaryota; kingdom Metazoa; phylum Chordata; class Mammalia; order Rodentia; family Cricetidae; genus Chionomys; species Chionomys nivalis. The sequence continues at coordinate 24,834,767 of NC_080107.1, forward strand.
GAAACACTGCATATAAATAAATTTCTAATTATTATGCAAATATGTGATTTTGATGTACTCATATTTTTGCAGTACTAGGAATTCTCTCATTTAGAAGGCTGTTATTGAGTCTCACATTTTCCACAGGAGCTTGAATCCTGAATTTACATTTCTGCTTTCACTGTAGAAAAGATGGAGAGTTGGATTCTACCAACACAAAATAATGTGAGATTAATAAATATCGAACCAAGGAGTACTTTTACAACAATTTTGGGCCAAAATATATTAATATGATGACTCAGAGCCATTTTACTTCGATGTTGTTCATGTCAAAGTCTCCCCTTCATCTTTGCTGGCCCTTGAGGCCTTCTGCTATGCCTGTGTCACTATTAATTCATGTACTCTCCTGTCTGTGTCATCCAACAGCCAAATCTTCTCAGCTCCCTCCTCTAGAAGGTTTCGTGTCTGCTCAAGTACTGCTTAGAATAAACTTTCTTTCCTTTTCCATCCTTCTTCCTTACCCTTCTGAGCCACCTTTCCAAGTCTGATTCAAATCTCTCCTTCGGGAAGTTAGCATGTTCATATCAGCCTTGTACAATCTCTCTCTCACTCTAAATCTTAACACAAACATTTACTATTCATTTAGCCCGCATCATTCGGTTCTTCTATGAAATTTATCATTTAAATGAGCATCCTATCTCTTTTTATTGACTGAGGTAGTGCAGGGAAAGCAGCCTAAATAACAGCAAATTCCCCAGGAATTACCACTTTTCTTCTTTGCTTCCTTCTCTTCTTTTTTAAGCACAATTGTAGTCATAACAACCAGCTACATGTATTTACCAGTCATCATTGTGACAGATGGATATTAGGTATGGTGGAGGACAAAGTTTATTGTAGATAAAATGGAGAAGTAAGTAGAGGCAAGGATATGGGGATGAGTCCAGACTGGATATGACCATGTTGATCTGGGTGGGAAGAGAAGGAGGGGAAGGGAAAGGGGAGGAAGGGAACTAGGTGCAGCAGCCAGGAGGCCAAAAGTACAAAAAGGGGCAGAGAACCAAAATATTTGGATTATAGGGGGAAGAGCCTCTGGGAGAAGGACAGCTCAGTCCCTGGAGAGTTCAGGATAGAGGGCAGGTATGCCAGCCACACCTGTAACAGGTAAAGACTTAGGGATGGATACTGGGAGAACCTGATGGTCAGGTTCACTTTGTCAAGGTCAATAGCCATAGCTTTTCTTTGCAGATTTAAATGTCCTGGAGCTCCCTCTGTAGTTGGGCTGGCCTCGAACTCACAGAGATCCACCTACATCTGCTTCCCAAGTGCACATTAAGGGTGTATGCCAACATTCCTGTACATATTTAACATTTTAAGGTAACACATTAAAGGATTCGGATTGGCACCTCCTTTAATATTATTTGAGAGTCAAGGTTACATTTTAAATGTTAGTGACGATGCCTTAGAGATCCAGGAAAAAAAAAATGCCTCTGATCTGCAAGCCCCTTGCCCAACAGTTCCTGAAATGCTGGAGGCTATTGCTTATGAGAAATATCAGACCACGTGTTTTCACTCCCCCAAACAAGTTCCTTTAACCCATCTGCAGTGATGTGCTTGATTGTAGGTGGGCACAAGGATCACAGGCAGGAAACAACATTAGTGTGTTGCTTACCCCTGATTGGGGCTACAAAACTTGATCAGGGACATTTTTTGAAACCCAAAAATGGACCTGGCCAGAGTCCATCCACCTGGCCAGTGTTTAAAGCTTGCATCATATTTGACTTTAAATTGTGGTAGTGATCTTATTTTAGATGGGTAGGATTAACGTCTACAGAAAAAGTACCATTAATTTCCATTAATACCTCAGTTATGTAGTTGAAGAAAGTAAAGTCTAAAAAACTTACTAAATGTCCAAAAACAAAATTACAAAAAATTAAGTTTAAAATTCCAATTGTCTTATGTGGCATTTCAGAGGTTGTGTCTGAAGGGCTCTAACAGACCCCAGAATGGCAACATGGTGCTAGGGATGTTAATCCCACAGGGCGAGAATAAGACCACTACCAAAATTTTGAGCTAGATTTGAAGCAAGCTTGATTTTATAAGGGTGCATCTAAGAGCTGTCCAGTGATTGCCTCCTAAGTCAAGTTAAAGAGACATTTCTTGGTCCCCTTTTAAGTCACAGGTAGTTACAAAGCACATATACAGAAATGTGATCATGGGTCAAGGAAATACAGAAAATTCTCAAAAACAAACCAATAACCACCAAAAAAAAATCATATGTTAGGGAGGATTATTAGGAAGGGTCAAGGTATACTCAAAAACAAGTCAAGGTCGTGGATTGGGAGAGGCCAGTTCCTAGAAGCAGACTTAAAAACCTGTATCTCAGTAACACAGTCATAGGAAACAGCTTTTAATGATACTGCATAATGGCTTCTGCTTTCAGAATGGATCCAGGCAGGTCCCAGGCTGGTCCCTCAGTGGATCCTGTCCTTCTGAGCTTCTCTTTTGCCGAACCACTAGATTCCTTATTTGTCCGCTGACTCATTCCTGAGGCTGACCACCAAGGTTCAGTTGTAAAATTCCTTACTTGGCCTCACTGACTAACATATCCAGTCAGGTCTTAACAAGTCCTCCTAGCGCAGATTCCCCTTTTTCTCCTTAAACACCACTCCTGCAGAGTCACCTGCTGCTGTTTCCGTTAGATTCCAAAGCAGCCATCCTGTCTTCTGTCTTGCTTAACAAATTATCTCTTTCTCTTGGAAATTGGTGTTGGTGTGTGGTCTGTGCCTAATCAGGGGTCTAGAAGAGAGCACCCTAGAGGTAGTTCATGGGTCCCTTCAGCATCCAATAATGGAACAGAATGTATGTGGCAGAAAAACCCGTGTTTTATAAAATATAAATAAGGAAGCAAAACAGAAGAAAAGGGCAGTCACTGAAACAGTTTATTTTACTTGGAAGGAATAAATCAAAAAGAGTCTTTCTTGGGCTGACTGAGGTTGTGAGGTTGCCTGGGTCCTCTCTCACTGGGTATTCTGGACCTCCAGATTTCCAGATAAAACTGGCCTGATTTTGGATTTACCTGTTTCTCAAAGTTTCGGTTTGGGCCCTTCCCACCAAGGACTTCTTTGATCTGCTTCACTGGGATCTAATGCAAGAGGAACTTAGTCCCCAAACAGTTGCCTGTCCTAGATTTGTTCAACACTGAGAATCATGGCTGGAAAAAAAAATTGGTCCACAGAGAACAGATGTGTGGAATCCTCACCAGAGAAGATGTGAACTTGTTCAGAAAATGTAATACTTTGCCTTACAAAGCAAAGTTTCCAACTTGATGGGATCTGATGAGAGACAACATCATGATTAAGTCAGGCACTTGAGTGAACTCTAAGAAATGTTTAACACTAACACAGAACTAGTAAGGGACGGTGTCTGCTTGTCTTAATGTCAGTGAATCTAAAAGCCTTGCTGTTTTCCATCAGAATGGTAGACAGGACAGTCTTGGCCTAATGAAGCAAGCAGGGCTGACAGCCAACTCTGTTACAAGATGAGTTTGTCCTAGAGTGCAACTGGATCTGGGAGGTTGAAGATGGATTCCAATTAACAATTCAAAATGAAGGTGTAGCACGTAAAGGAAAGGGAACCTCTTAGAGACTGCGATTTAATAGGTTTGACCTTTATGAGGTTGAGTTTTTGTGACAGGCTATGCCATAATAAAATCTGGAGGAAAAAAACTAATGAGTTCTAAAAATAAGATGTGCAAACACTGTGATTTTATAGGTGCTATAGATGCCTAACCCCCTATTCAGTTCAGAAACACAGGTAAGCTCTTTCAGCTCCAGACTCCCACTGTAAGGGGGATCTGTAAATAAGGCTCTCTCTGTCTCTCTGTCTCTCTCTCTTTCCTATCTCCATTGCTTCTCATTCCACCACCACCCCAGTTCTATGTGTCAAGGCAAGCACAACAAATAGTAAGTACTACCTTCAGTCTTCTCTTTTGTGATTCTTCACTTAGCTTTTGAAGGTGAGAATCCTTGCTACTATCCTTCAACAGACCTAGTCTTCCTGGTCTCCCCTTACGGCTTAAATGGGATAATGGTTCCTTTGCATGGATGGCTAATGGCCCTACCAGATAGGTGTAGCAGCCAGGTGACATCAAAGATCTACCTTAAATACCAGCGTTGCCAAAATCCGATGTTGTCTAGAACAACAATTCTTCATCTCAGTTTTTATTATAGCCAAGCATTTATTTATTTATTTGCTTTTAAATCTATTTGCCATTTATAGTTTTCACAAAACTAATTCACCCCTCATCTCACTTCGTTCTCTGTCACTGATGCATTTTCCATCAGCTGGGATGGCTCCCTCAGATGATTTTAAGCTTTTATTCCTCTTCTACTGTTAATTCTATTGTTTCCTCTCCACATCTACCTATACCTAATATTACAACTGTCAATTACTTGAGAATGAAAGCTAACTTTTCAATTTCCTTTTCTGTAACAACCATGAAGTGTAATTTTCTAGGTCATTTGCATTATCAATACACAGTAGAGACTCCTTTCAGGAAGAGTTATTTTATCTTCTTCTCAATCTGGATTCCTTCAACATTTTCGGTTATAGTTGAACTTTAATACTCTCCCTAAATTTTTATTTCTTTTGAAGTATCCAAAATGCTTTGTCAATATAACACAACTATTGGGACTGAGATTACATGTCAGTGAGACTTAGTGGCAACTTCATGAAAACACTTGCCAAAAAGCATAAGACCAAACACTTGTTGAAGAGCATAAGAATAACACCTAGCCACAACTTCAAAGTTTGCTGCAAAAAGAAACCTTTATTTAGATCATATATGAAATGAGTTTACAGTGGATACATAATTGTATATCTGTAAGCATTCATTTCTAGTCCTTTCTACATAATTGCTAAACTCTTTTGTAATAAAGATTGTGAGAAAAGCATGTTCTAGAATCCCCCAGGTATTTTTAAACCTGCAGAGACAATTTCCTAACACATGCTTTCAAAGTCCTTCTCACTAACCATTACAGTTGACCTCACTATTGATACTTTATCCATGTCTCTTATTGTTTTCTTACCTTATGAAACTCTTGCTCGGAAGACACTTAAACTGCAATAAGCCCATCGTTCACTGAAAAATCTATGAATGTTCGTCCTTGATTCAAAGTTACCCTGCAGGTTGCCTCTCTGCTTCCCACATTATAAGAAAGCTTTTAGTCAAATAACTGATGAACTCATTCAAATCACCCATTCCATCTTTTATTTTTCTCAGAATTATTCATGCTTACACAGCTTCTCTCATTTACCTTTCATGGTAATAATCCTAAGTGGTTTTCTTAAATTTTACCCTAAAAACAGATGAATTTTTGTGTAGGCAAACTATCAAAATTAGAGTCACTGTTTTTCCATCCTAATCTAAAACAGACATCATGTCATATGAATTATAACTTACATATAATTATAACATGTTTTTCACGTGCTCAGTTATCACTGCTTACTACTTTAATAATGCCTTACAAAAGCATGAACTAAGAGATAGAAATTCTTAGATAGAAATTTCTATGACCAGATTCCTATTTCTCTTTTGTTAGAGACCTGCTTCAACAAAAATACCAGTGTAGGGGTATGGAGATTAGAAGAGTAGTATAGGGCACAAAGACACAAGTGAAAATAATAAATCAGAAAGCATAGGATAGTATGGGAGGGAGTTCCAGTGAGTACTAAAATCTCCTTCATTTAATTTTCAATTGCTTGAAGTACCCCTGAGCCTAAAAGGTAGGAGTTTGATTAAAAAAAAAAAACTGTTTTAACATAATACAAGGAAGTAAACATACTAATTAAAGGTTGCAGGCTACATTCTTAGGTAAACATTTTGTTGCTAGAACAAGACAAATAACTCTCACACCCTAGAACAAAACATTCTGTAGGAAAACCATTCCCTAGTGGAATCCATTGTTATCTTCCTAAAGGCGTTGGAACTTAGTTGGATACTTAGATTTTTGTTTGTGATAGAAACATATTTACTTCTCTATTCCTGAAATAAAAGGTCTGGATATTATCCACACCTGTTGACAATAACCATTAGAGAGCAGAACTTTCTGAACTAAAGCTATGTGGTACCTTTGAGATAGAAGGAGACATTAACCTTGAAGAAATCGAAGTTTATCCCAACTCTCTGTCTTGGGTCAAGGCAGAAATAGGCTCACATTTATGGACCTCCAAACTCTTTTGAATTGTAGGATGCATTTTGAAATGAAGGAGGTTTAAGGTTCACGTTTCTATAATGAACAAGCAGTTGTTCCTTTCTTAGTACTGACAGAGAGGCAACATCTCAGCCTTGGAAATAACAATTGACATGTACTACAGACAATAGTAACAAGCACCTTGTAACCAATGGTATCATCAGGTTAATTTCTGGTTGGTCTGTTCCTGTTCTATCTATATTTATTATTGGAGTGGGTCATCCAGAAATTAATCTTAGGAATGTCTACATTTGCCTGGGGTTTGTTAAAAAAGAGCATGTGTAAGAAGATGAAGATTAAAAAGCAACAACAAAAATGATAGCAATAAAACTTAAAAGAAAAACTACCATAGGCTCAGTGAAATTTTGGCTGGTATATTTAATGAGAGCCTTTTCATTTTGTTTTTCTTGTTCAATCTGAAAGCCAAAATGGGTCTTTCCAATTCTCAGCCAACAAGAGGCTCTCCCCTATCACTGGGAACTCAGTGCTCAGATTCCTGGGCATAATCTGTCTGAGTGCAGCAGAGCTCAGATTCAATGATGATCCGCCAAAGTTTTATAAGCATTGGACATGACTACTATTCAGAAACTGAGAAAGAAAATTGGAAGCCAAAGTGACTAGGGAGTATGAACAGAAAGAAAGTAATTACATTTAACAAGTAGATCATTTGAAACCTTCAGGACTGCAAATTCATATAGTGAGAAATCCCACCTCAGTTTGTAACCTGCAAATTATAGCAAAACTCTTGTTAAACTGAACTATGGGATCCAAGATAAGTTTTTTTTTCTATGTTTTACCATCTCACTTACTGCGGGTGACTTGCAGTAGAATATGCTTTCCATATACTATCTCTTTCAAGACTTCCCAGAAGGTTTAGTTTAAATGTTTTAACATTTTTGTAGATACTTCTATCCTCCACAAGGTCAAAATGTAGTTACACAAATTGAGCAAGAAGTGATGGAGCTAAGAGCCACACTCAAACAAATCTCTGATGTCCTTATTTTTATGTCTAATTTATTTAGTGTTTGAAAGATACATTTATTCCTGGACAGCATCCTCTCAGATGGAAGCAAGTAATTGTTCATGACAATTTAACTCTAGATAATTATTTAAAACAATAGCAACAAAAAATAAGAACATTACAAAAGATACCAAAGTCTAGTTATGGTAATTTGCCATGAGAATTCTAAACATGAATGTCCGATTTAGAACTTTGTTAACCAGAGAGAACAGTGATGTGAGAAAAAGGTTGGATAGGGTATCCACTAAAAGATTTTTGGTAAAACAACAACAATAATAAAAACCCTACTATAAATCCTTTGATATTTTAGGAAAGACTGCAGCATAGTCTAGAACACTGCTCTAGAAATTCCCACCACCAGTAGTCTTTAAGTTACCCTCCCACTTGGGCGTGGCCTCTTCTACTATTTATGCTGAGGTAAAGCACGCATCTGGTCCCTTTTCTAGCTGCAGGGATCCGTTTGCTGTTCCCTGTTCCAGCAGAGAATTGTGATCTGTGACTCTAGCCCTAAATAAATAACCCTTTATTATACTCAGTTCTGAGCTAGTGTGGGATTTCTTTTAAGCACCCTTCTTTGTCTGGCACCCAACGTGGATTCAGACTTCACATGATGTTCAGACAGGAGAAGCAGGATACAAGAAAAAAAAAAAAGACTGTCAAATCTTGTCAAGACAGCGTAAGATGGTTTTGAAAACTTTCTTGCCTTTGAAAATGGTATGTCAGTTACTCTAGATCTTAGCTAAAGTTGGTTACTCCAACATTGAAAATGAGACTTTGGGTGATTGTCCAGATAGCCAGTTGTCTCCGTCATTTGTTGCACACTTTGGAAGTTGCTTGATTGCAGTTTCTGCTTACTCAAGTAATATTACATCCCTTATTGGATCTTTGAAAGGGTTGAAGACTAAATAGTTGCAGTTACTTTCCTCTTATGACTTGGCCAAGTTATTTATTATACAAGACTTACACTCATTAGGATAGGATAATTATTGAAACATTTATCACGTTTCCTGCTTGATATATTTGTTCTTATTGTATATAATTTTGTATTGGGCTTAGAACTCTCTTATTTAAACAAAAGGGGGTGCTGTAGGAATTCCTAACACCAGTAGCCTTTACGTTACCTACCCTCTTAGGCGTGGCCTCTTATACTATTTATGCTGGTGTAAAGCAAGCATCCCGTCTATTTTCTGTCTGCGGGAATTGGTTGCTGTTCCCTATTCCAGCAGAAGATTGTGATCTGTGAGTCTACCCCTAAATAAATAGCCCTCTATTATACTCAATTCTGGGCTAGTGTGGGATTTCTTTTAAGAGTCCTTCTTCAGAATACACTTCCCACTGATGGTTAATCTGGTTGTTTGGCTACACACTTCTTTTTTGGGGGGTGGGGGGATTCGAGACAGGGTTTCTCTGTAGCTTTGGTGCTGGTCCTGAAACTAGATCTTGTAGACCAGGCTGGCCTCGAACTCCCAGAGATCCGCCTGCCTCTGCCTCCCGAGTGCTGGGATTAAAGGCGTGCACCACCACTGCCTGGCCTACACACTTCTTGTTAGGTAATTCTTTCACCAAACATTTACTTGATGCCTAGAAAGTATTTTAAGTGCTTAGGAAGTTATTTGTTGTTTTTGTTTGTTTGTTTCTGTTGTTAATTACTTATTTAGAGAATCAGCTTATGAAATGGATGGACTATCTTCAGCAAATTCATTTTACTTTGAGTTCTTTAGAGGATACTTTTTAAATAAACCCACATGCTCTACATATTATTTTGTTAATAGCAAGTACCCTGGAAGAGTTAATACTTTTACATCTAAGATATTTTTGAGTTTCAATCCTGACTTTATTCCTTGTCCTTTACTCCTTTTGGTTGTGATTTTCTCTCTTTGTTCTAGAGCTTTCAGGTGTGCTATTAAGTAGAAAAAGACAGGATTTCCTGAGTAAATTGGTAGCACAGGGACCATGGGAGAGTATAGAATGGGAGGGAAGAGAAAGGGAGAGGAGCAGAGAAAAATATATAGGTCAATAAAATCAATAAAAAAATTTAAAGTTACTAGCATGTGATATCTCCATTTTTTCTTTTTTGTACATACTTAGTGCTATGAACTTGCCTCTTAGAACTGCTTTTATTGTGTCTCATAAGTTGGATTTTGTTGTATTTTCATTTTCATTCAATTTTAGAAAGTTAAGTATTTTTTTTACTTCTGTTTGATTCAAATTTATCATTTACTAATGAGTTATTCAATTTCTATGAGTTTCTAAGCTTTTTGTGCTTTCTTTTGCTGTTGATATCTAGTTTTAATCCATAATGTTTAGGATGCAGGGTATTTTAACAATTTTCTTGTATATGTTGAAACTTGTTTTGTGCCCAAACATATGGTTAATTTTGGACAGAGGTCCATGAATTGCTAAGAATAAGGTACATTCTTTTGTGTTTGGGTTAAATGCTCTGAAAATATCTGTTAGGTCCATTTGTTTTTTTAACATCAGTTAGCTCCAGCATTTCTCTGTTCAGTTTTTGTCTGGATGACCTGTCTATTGGTGAAATTCAGGGGGATATTGCAGTTGCTCACTACTGTGTGAAGGTCAATACGTTCTATAAGCTCTAATAGTCTTTCTTTTATGACCTTTGGTGTCCTTGTATTTGGTGAATAGACGTTAAGACCTGAAATGTCCTCTTGGAGGATTTTTCCTTTGAAGAATATGCAGTGTCCTTCCCCGTCTCCCCTCATGAGTTTTGAGTTGAAGTCTATTTTGTCAAATATAAAACGTTTGCACCAGTTTTTCTTTTCTAGAAAAGAAACGCAAGTCGAAGGCACAGAAAATATAAATTAGGTTAGAAACATTTTCTTCTATGAATTTGTTAATTATATTTTCTGTGTCTTCGACCTGTGTTTCTTTTTTTCCTTCTTTTGTCTATTATTTTAGATTTGAATTTTACATATTTCCTGGATGTTTTGTGTACAGATATTTTTATATTTAACAGTTTCTTTGAGCAAAAAATTGTAGGTGGATTTTCTGTCCCTCTTGCCAGGTTCTAAATCACAACACAGAGACGTATTATTAATTATAAAAGCTCAGTCAATATCTTAGGTTGTTTCTAACTAGCTCATATAATTTAAATTAACCCATGTCTATCAATTTTATCTCCGCATTGTGGTTTTATTACCTTTAGTCTGTGCTGCCCATGCTGCTTCCTCTGATTCCTGGCATCTTCTCCTTTCTTCTTCCTAGCACTCTCTCTACCCTAAAACTTCTGCCTAGCTAATGGCCTTTTTGCTTTTAAGTAAACCAAACTTAGTGGCACATATTCACAGTGTAAAAATAGATTATTACACAAGAAGGAAACCATTTCTTCAATAGTGTCTCTAATGCCTGAAATTCTCTCTTCCATCTCCTGTTTTCTATTGGTGAGGCTTGCGTCTGAACTTCTTGTTCAAAGATGAAAAGTTGTTACTTCCAGATTTCCTTCAGTTTTGATCTTCTTTGTTGATTTTATTTCCACTTTCAGGTATTGAATTATTTCATTCATTTCTTTCTACCCTTTGCTTGTGTTTTCATAGATTTCTTTAAGGGTTTATTCATTTCCTCTGTAAGGATCTCTATCTTCTTTATAAAGGTGATTTTAAGGACCTTGTTTTGTGTGCCAGCTCCGTTGCCTTTCCCAGGACATATTATTGCGCTGTTGCTTGGCTCTACTGGAGATATAATATTCTGGCTGTCACATCTGGCTTTGGTATAACTGTAATTTTAGGTGCTGCTTTTTGGTCTTGTCATTTCAAGGTGAGTATTTTTTCCCTGATTTCTGTTGCCATCTCTGGTTCTTAGGGTGTGATGTCTGGTAGGTAATTCTGAAATCCTTCCAGGTGTGGTCAATGGAACTTTTGAGTAGAATGTGTTACCTCATTTTGGAAGCTGACCCTTTGAAATAGGGATGAGTTAGACATGGCAGGGTGGGTTGACTGGGTCCAGAAGAGAGAGAAATGCAGAAAGTTCCACCAGGATTTTCTTAGTTTCCTGAGAATGGGGATAAAAACTGAGGAGAGGCCACAAAATCATTCTGCTACAGAGTTGGGGATGAAACTGGGCTTTGGATTTGGAGGAGAGAAGACAAGTGAAGATTTGAAGTTTACCTAACTTCTTCTCTCTCTAGAAGTTTTGGCTGGTGGATTCCTGGGGAATGCCTGCTGGAGTTGTAGGATAGAAGAACAGGATGTATGGGGAAGGAGACTAAGGGAAAAATCTCTCTGTCTCCTGATGATAGGAGCAACGAGGAAGGGGAGAGCATCTGAAGATACTCTGCTACAAGCTTGGGATACATCTGGGGGCTGGATTTGAAGTAGAGGTGAAAGAACTGATGATCTGTACTTAGCCTACTTGCCTCCCTGGTCATTGCGCTTAGAAATTTTAAATACCCCAATCTGACTTATAAAGTATTTTACTTCAGTGTGTTTATTCCAAAAACAAATATGTATGGTAAAACTGAAAAATTAATCAAATACTCATGGTTGCACCAGAGAATTGATACAAGGAAATCTGCGTCCCCCAAACTAGAGACAGGCAGAAGGATATGGATGGTGACAGCTGACCACATTAGGTGCCTGTTTTCATACGCACACTGTAAACTATGCTCAATGAGTTGCGATAGTGTATGGTGTGAATAAATGTAACACTTAAAAATATTGGCATCTCAAATTTGAGAGGGCAAAAGCAGTTTCTTGAGAGCCACGCTCATGACTTACATGTGGATATCACTGTGAATTTAAAAGAAAAAATGTACTTGTCTCAGACTAGCAAAAAACTAAAAATGACATTCTCAAAGATTTCAAGCTTTTTGATATACCTTTTTCAATGTTTAATATTGCCTTTCTAAAATGTCAAACATATTATTCAAAAAGAACTTCTTGTATACGCATGTGTCTGTATGCAGGAATGTGCACACAAGTGAGGTGAAAACAGGGGCCAGAATTTGGCATTGGATCCCCTGAAGCTTGAATTATAGGAAGTTGTGAGTCATTCAACATGAGTTCTGGGAACTGAATTATTGTCCCGTGAAAGAGCTGTACCCACTCTTGAGTCCTTTCATTTTTGTTATTTTAAAAAAGTAGTATGCAAAAAATCATTTCCTAATGACACTTTCATACCTGCTTGGTTTTGTCTGACACCTCCACTTCCTCCTTCCTCATAACCTCTTTCTCCATCACCATGAAACCCAGCATAAATACCTCCACCCCCGGCATCCCCCTTTTCACTTTCATGTTACCCATGTCCCATTCCCATTATCCTTCCTCTTCAAGTGCTAAAATGTTTATCATTTATTTAGTCACTAAGATCAGTTTGTACTTAAGTAGATACTTAATTCAGCTTCTGTGCAATCATCTTACAATAATGGTATTCCCACAAGCTGTGGTGTTGTACAAAATTTGACTTCAGGACTCAGTACTCATTCTCCTAGGTATCAGACTGCCTGCTGATTAAGAAGCTCAGTTTATGCCATGACCAAAGCATCAAAATTATGACATCCTCTGAGGCAAGTTTCAGTTAATGGTTGGTTTATATTGCTGCACAAAGTGAAATGAAAAGCTATTCATGGAAAATAATGATGTTGTATTATACCTCTCCTGAGTAAGTTTATAAAACTCACTTTTTCTGTTGATCAAAGTAAATCTAACTTAAAATACAGAAATGTAACATGTAAACATTTATACTTTGTGTATCAAAATGATAAAATAATACTCATGCTTTTAAATTTATGTCATTTTAATTCTGTGTGTGAGAGAGATAATGAGAGAGAGAGGGGGAGATAGGGAGAGAGAGAGAGAGATAGGGAGAGAGAGAGAGAGAGATAAGGAGAGAGAGAGAGAGAGAGAGAGAGAGAGAAAGGGAGAGAGAGAGGGAGAGAGAGAGATAGAGAGAGAGAGAATGCACATGAATATAGGTACCTCTGAGACCATAGGTGTAAGATAACCTGCAGCTAGAGCTGTGACTTGCTCTATCTGAGAGCACCACTCTCTTTTACTCTTAATGGCTGAGATATCTTTCCAGACCCTTATATAATTCTTAATGCAATCCTTCACATCCACTAAAAGAGGTAATCAGGTTTGTGGAGACAGTCTCATTGATCAATAAACAATGAAAAAATACCAAAAGGTCAATACCCGATACCTTTATCATTTGCATGACTTCCATCCTTTGCACTTTCTATTCCTCCGAGCTCAAGACAATGTATCATAAAGTGTCTTCTACTGACTATTCTTTTCTCTCTCTTTCAAATATTCTTCATGTGTTATTCTAAACTTCAGTGAATTGATAAAATTCAAGACTATTTAAAACCAAAGACATATCCCAAGTTTAAAGATTTCTTGTTACTATGTCTGTGTACAGTTTCATCTGGGCATAAAATAAGCCAGAAAATGAAAACTCTAACAGAAAGTTTAGGATCTTTTCCAAAACTTCCAGTTCTGTCCTCTCTGTCTCAATTGCTGCTAAGTGAATTTCCGTACTCCAGCTGTTTCCTGCTATGAGTCTCTAAAATTAGTGTGCTCTTTCATATTCCCATCTCTGCTTGGCATTCTGGGGGATCCTTATCACTCCCACTTCTGCCTCTGACTTTATCATCCTAAAAGTCATTACTCAGCTTACTGCCACGTGAAAATTAAGTACATGTTCTTAAGACTAACCCCCTCCCCCATGTCTTTTAATTTTCTCTGAAAGTAAGTTTCAAATCCTTCCCCTGGTAAAGGTTTCTGTAGATATGACTGACCTAAGATTGCTTTTCCAGTGGTAATATTGATTTAAACAATTCATGGCTCACCATGTATAGTACTTGGTGGTGTTCCAAAGATGTCCAAAGGTATTGCTAACAATGCGGTATAACAGATTATCACACATGATTACACAAAGTCATTTATAGGCAGCAAAAGAATATTCTGAAGACAGGCACACATTATTGGCAAGAGCAGTGACAATGAGCACACCTGACAAAGAAATTTGCATACATGTGTTATGCCAGTGAGAAAATGAAAGTGTGTATGAATTTATATCTGTCTAATAGAGAACCAAAAGCAACAGAGAAAAGCAAAACAATTACGCAAAGAATTTGAAAATATTCTGTATCATTTTCTCATACCTGTCATAATGGATATGATAAAGGTAGCGCCATCTGTTTTAAATCACACAACAGTTTTATGGCAATTAGATGCATGTAAAAAGTGCTTTTAGTAGAAAAACCATAAAACTATATAAATTTGCAAACATAAGTTTGTATTGAAAAGTTTTTTACCCTTATTGAGTTCATCTTAAAAATCCTGCTATAACCGATATGTAATTTCTTTCTTGCTTGATCGGATGTATTTAAAAGTTGTATCATCAGGAAAGCCTCAAAACTATTGTACATTCTATGAGTGGATTTATAGCCTAAAGGCAAATTATTGCTTTCAGATAATAATAGGTCAATTAGAAAGTAACTCTTTCAATACAGCATACCAAATATTTTATTTATTGAGATTTGTGTGTTCGCTGACAGCTTCAGACAAGAATGTTCCGAAATACATTCACAGATGATATTTAAGTCAAGGTCTATAGCTAAAGAAGCACAAAGTTTGAAAAGGTAGCTGTTCACCTTTAATCTAAACAATTTAAATAGCTGAGCCAGTCATGCTTTCATTTTTTTTAAATGTGTTCAACTTGACATTCTCTTTTCTTCGTTTCAGAATTTAGAACATAAAAGTATGGCAAATTTTTTGCCCTCATTCAGATTTAATTAGTTTAGCGATTAACAATGCCATTCATTGTTTTAGTTCTATAGTTCAAGATTGCATTATTTAAGTGGAAGAGAATGAAGTCCCAGGCAATAAGTGAGCAATTTCGAGCTCTATAAATACCCCGCCTGGAGTATTCATTCAAGCACATTCTTCCTCAGACCCAGGATTTAGTTAGAATTATGTGGACAATTTCCCCCATCTTGCCACTTTGCCATCTGTCCTAAAGTAATCATTATGTTTCTACAACAATTGCGTTGTGGAATCTTTATTAAGGAACAAAACAGTGCTTGGAACAATTAAGCTGGCATTGTAGCTGTTGGCCCAGCAGCATGCTTTACTACTAAGTCCCACATGGTCCACATATGCTGGTCCTATTGTAGTCAAAACTAGAAATCTGCAATTTTATATCGATTTGAAAGAGTAGAATGAAAGATCAGTAAATAAGGTAAATCAAATATCAATTTTACATATGCAGCAAAAGTCAAGACGTTTTAACCTTTGTAATTATGAAGAGAAACTGAAAATGCAGCACTCTCGTGGTACTGATGAGTGCATTGAATGCCATTTTGTTAAAAACTTTCCATTTGATGCTTATTCTTTCCTTTGTGCCTGCTGCCAGCAACCAACACATGTGTGCTGATATGCCTCTCAAGTGCTAAACTGGGTGAGAGATTTTGTGTTTGACAATATAATAATGTCATGCCCTGGTAGCCCATGCTAAAAGCGGAAATAATTTTAAACAATATGCATACTGGGTAAAGTAATAAATATGTTGCTTTTCTGTCTGCACTAGCGTGTGTCATCATGAAAAGGGCTGACAATAAGAACTGTCGAGCAGCCGGGCGGTGGTGACGCACGCCTTTAATCCCAGCACTCGGAAGGCAGAGGCAGGCGGATCTCTGTGAGTTCGAGACCAGCCTGGTCTACAAAAGCTAGTTCCAGGATAGGCTCCAAAACCACAGAGAAACCCTGTCTCGAACCCCCCCCCAAAAAAAATAAAGAACTGTCAAGCAAAGGGGGAAACCGAGAGTTGGCTATTTTCACCTACAATGCATGAATAACAATCAAACAGTAGATTTCACCAAATAATTTTATCGATCTTTGGCTTCTCTCTGGAAGCAAGTAAAACATCATATGGCAAAGAAAACTGTCTTTAGGGAAATTTTCCTGTGAATTATTTTTCTTAATGTTCTGCAAATTAATCGAGCCCTCCTACACTTTGCTGAGCATGCAGGCTGCTGCAACATTTTGAGAAACAATGTGGTGATCCCACAAGAAACTTCAGAATAGAATCTACCATAGAGTAGAAACAATTCTCTATCTGGGTAGTCACTTGATTTGAAAAACGAAATTCTAGTCACATTCAAAGCATCATCAGTCAGAATTTGAAAATAGAAACAACCGAAGCATCCATCAACAAATGAATGAACAGAGAAGATGCAGGGTATCCAAGCTGTAGAAAAGTACTTAAATTCTAAAACGAAAGCCATTTCAAAGGATGCTACAGTGCTGATAGACCAGAAACTCTGGTGGAGGAAACAGCAGTAACAAAGAAGCTCTTCCTTTGTGTGGATGCTAAAAGGGAGTTAAGCATGAGCTAGGAAAAGCTCAACAAAGAGGTTGGGTTTTTTTTTTTTTTGGATACATAATTTCAGTTTTATATAATGATAAAAGTATAGAAATTGATGATAATAGCCCCTAACAACATTACAAACATAGTGAAATGCCACAAAACTGTTAACTGGAAATTGTAAAAATGATAAATTTTATGTTATATATATTTTGCCACAAATTTTAAAAGTCGGTTTATTAGCTTTTCAAAGTTTTCATATAATATTGTTCTTTTAGAATAAATTAATTAATTTTAATTAATTTTAATTAATTAATTTAAAATTTTCATTTTATGTTACAACCACAGTTCTCCCTCTCACCTGTCCTTCTACTCCCTTCCCGCCCCATTCACTTTTAAATCTAAATATTTTTAATGTGTCAAATACCACAGTCGATGGTTTAAATGTTTATCTTTCTTTTGAAGTACTTCCATAGCTCATATGTGATTGCTGAATTTTCTAAGGAAACTATGTGTTATTCACAGAGACTGCAGCATTATCACCAATGCAATCCCTCGTTTCCACAGGCACACAGTTCATTTACACTGACGTTATTCTAGCTGCTCTCTTTATAGTTAGTCTAAATGGGACAAATGATCACAATCAACGTGAGCAGGCCTGCTTCCTTCATCAGCTGGTGCCTCACAAGTGCCTGCCCCTGATCTGCTAAATGTCCCAGGTTCCAGAAAATACAGCAATTACACATTTAGACATATACAGCTACAAGTCTAACCAGTCCACTTGAAAAACATGTTACTGTGTTGTACACAAAGGGAAATAGTCTGAAAAATACAAAACAAACTGCTAACTCTAGGCATTAATAACTATCCTTTAAATAATGTGTTTTCAATTTGACCATAAAAGGCACGGCGCAATAGTTTAAAGGGTGAGGATATAAGAGAAAATTTATAGTTTTTTCTACTGAAAGTCGCTAAGCTAATTATTTTGAAAATTATATCTCTTGGAAGAACTTTCTGATCTAATTTCCAAAGTAGAAGTTCTTTTCTGAGAACACTGCCCTTCACTGAAGTTAACAATGGGCTTTATTCAGTATCATGTGGAGATTTAACTCCTCTTATGGTGTGGTTAATGTCTACAGTGCTTCATCTGATACCTCCCTTTCAGTCAGAAGGATGACGGCTGTCCTTAACTTTTACTTTGCCCTTATATTAATAAAGGTTTTTTAGAGAAACAGAAATTATAGAATGAATCTATAGCAACATATATAATAAATATATGTATATTTTTCAATTTGGAAGGATTACTATTCTTAACTTTTCCTTGCCTCTTTCATTGTATCAGTAAGGGTTTTCTAGAATAACAGAACTTAAAGAATGTACATATACACAAATGTATACATGTATGTGTTTTTATATGTACAGATCCTTTCTATATAGTCACATATGTATATATAGATATTCATCATATATTCCGATATATAGAATTCATATGTGTATATGAATGAGTGTTGTCCTTAATTTTTACTTTTCCCTTGTATTAGTAAAGGTTCTCTGGAGTAACAGAACTTATAGAATGAATCTTTCTCTCTAGCCTCCTTCTCTAGTGTTGGGAGCAGCGAGACCCCAGATCCTGAATTTCTTGTAATCCCCTGATCTGAGTGCCTACAGCTGCTCTGCACTAGACCTTCAGGAGTTCCTGATGGCAGGAGAGTGGTTTCTGGTGGGTTTAGCTGGGGCGTGGCTATCTCTATATAATCTGCCCCTGAACAAATAAAGGGGGCATTCTTGGGGAATTCAAGGATGACCTGTGTCGCTGTCTCTTTGTCTATGTGTGTCTGTGTGTTTTTACCTCCAGCCCCTTGCCCGAAGCTTGCGAACTGGGTGCCAGCGCACAGAGCGCAGACACTGGGGCACGGGGCGCGGCCTTCCAGTACTATCTCTGCCTGGGTGTCACCATGCTTTCTACCATACAGATAATGGACTAGACCTATGAAATTGCAAACCAGCTCCAATTAAATGGTTTCCTTTATAAGAATTGTCATGGTCATCATGTTTTTTTCAGAGCTATAGAACACTCACTGAGACACTACATATATATATTGTATTATAATACAATTACATCATTCCTCCTTTCCTTTCCTCCCTCCAAACACTCCCATACACTCTTCCTTGCTCTTTTTCAAATACCTGGTCCCTTGTTTCACTCAATAATGTTTTAGTTAAATTGTAATTCATAGCTCTACACTAACACTATGAGCAAGCCTTCTCAGAGAAGTAATGTTCAGTATTTAGCATCCTTGTATCATGTCACATCCTGCTAAATGCATGTTAAGCATGACTGCCAAGCCCCACAAGTTTGTTGTTTTTTACATCAGCTCCCAAGTCCTCGAATGCAGGTACAGTTCTCTCCTGACAGGGGAATAAATTGAAAAAACGTTCTGAGGAGTGTAGTGTAATGAAAACAAGGAAAGGACCGCATTGGTCTTCTCTGAATTGTCAGCACTGGCCCAGATAAACCCTGAGTAGATTTTTTTTTTTTTTTTTTTTTTGTGGAGGAGTTGATGCTGGACAGCAAAGTATTGCTCTGCCTGTGAATCAGGGTTTGTTTCAGGAAGTACACACAATGGATGTAAATTAAATTTTAGAAACTAGATTAAGGCTGCCTGTAAATCTGGGGCTTCTGAGAAATAAAGCAATGATAAATATGCTAGGGGGTTTTGCATTCCCTTCATTTGTTAGCCAAAGCAATTATGATTTTGGCAAGAAGGTAAAGCATCAATTCAAATAAGTTTAATTTTTGAAATGAAAGAATGATTTTACTCTTACTTTAAGAAAAATGAAACATCACACAATATTGTTATCTTTTAGAACGTGAATAAATATGAATAAATAGCTTTTTCTTATAATCCCCACTATATTGAACTTAGGCTCTTTAGGGTTCTTTTGTTGTTCTTGTTGTTGTTAAACTCTCAAGGAAAAGTATTTATCTCAATCCTTTTTTTTCTGTTAATATTCATCATTCCTTTCAATAGCCAATGCAAAGTTAGGACAGAACTGCAGGCCATTTGCCAAGCAGCCCTCACCAAGAACAGAGCATCTATGGCCCTCTTTTTTTCATTTTTTCTATTTGTCCTTTATTAAAGACTAGCTCATTTGATGAAACGAAATGCTCATGAGTCATAGAGCTTTACTGTAAAATGTCCATCAATGGATATTCCCCTGATGTGGCCGCCTTATAAATAATAAATCATCTTAAGTAAATGTCTATTTCACTTAGGGTTTTATCCATTACTTTTAGGCTAAGGAAGTTACAACACATGTGAGCACCCGACACCAGAGTTGGTTGTAAATGTGTGCAAGTCTTTATTTTCCAGTCTGCGGGCCTCTGAGCAACAACCTCATTGTCACTGTTAGAAATCAGAAATGCAGACTTTCAGGTTCCTTGCTCCAATAAGGAATCTGAATGTATATTTTTAAGAGATTTGTGAGAATTTCTGTACATAATTAAATTTTACAGCACAATTTGAATTGCATCACAAGATTCATATTAGTGTTATTATGTCTAAGCCAAAATAAGGGTGTTTTTAGGTACAGGAACTATAATAAGTATCTTTGAAGTATTATTATATTTAAACCTCATTATAGCTCTAAAAGGTAATAATTGCCATTATTTAGGGTTTGCATACAAGACACTGAGCCTGGAATGCCCAGAGATCTGAAGGACTCAGAAGATTTCAAACTGGAGTTGTTCTGTAAAAAGTAGAGTTCCACACAGAAAACCTCATTGGTTAAAGTTTCCCTGGGAAGATTCAGGTGAATGGTCAGTCACTTCAGATGGACAGTAATGGCAGATAATGTATGATAGCACTTACCTCCAACTTGATGCAACTGATGAGTTTACTGGGCTGTATTACAGAGCACAGATAAGAGATTATATATAGGAGCATGAGGTTTTTGCAGGAGCATAGGTGACTTGCAAATTGCTTCATCACTGTGCAGTGCCTCTCTGTTATGGATGGTGGACACATGGAAGATGCAGCATGAAGTCCAGCATCTCTCCAGTCCACCTGCAGCTCTGAGGAGTGAAGAAAAGGCAGCAGAAATGCTACAGCTACATTACCATTACTATTGACCTGGAAGTCAGGCCATTGTTCAGCTTTAGCTGTTGTGACTACAGTCTTAGAATGGCATCTTGTGATGACATACCTCAAAGATCCATACAAAATGACTATAGGACATACTCTTGATTTATATGAATTATAAATTCATACTAAAATTATCAGCCCTCTAAAATCTTGCAGGTATTGCTAGAAAGAAATTAAAGGGTGTGCAAATCTCACAGTCATTTCTAATAGGAAGATGTGTTGAAATTGTACCATCTTCCATCTCATTTTATTTCTTTACTACTTTTTATTTTCATTTTTTGCTTTACAAGACAGGGTTTCTTTGTGTAGCCCTAGTTGTACTGACTCCCTCTGTAGAACAGATTGCCTTTGAACTCACAGAGATCTTTCTATCTCTGCCTCCTAAGTGCTAGGATCAAAGACATATGCTACCACTACCCAACTCTATTTTATTTATTTTTATCTTTTCAATTTACATTTTTAAATGTCAACTTTTAGGTGTGTCTTCTGTTTGTTTTGTTTTGTTTGTTTTGTTTTGTTTTTTGTTTTTTCGAGACAGGGTTTCTCTGTAGCTTTGGTGCCTGTCCCAGAACTAGCTCTTGTAGACCAGACTGGCCTCTGGCCTCGAACACCCAGAGATCCGCCTGCCTCTGCCTCCAGAGTGCTGGCATTAAAGGCGTGTGCCACCACCGCCCCGCTCTAGGTGTGTCTTCTGAATAAGGATTAATGGCTATTCTCTGCTGCTGTGAAGATACACATCCATATGGTTTTATCACTCTTCATGATTTTAACTCACACATTTTCTTTTGTATTCATTCTTTGATTTTTCTTTTTTATTCTTCCATTACATCCTTATTTAACTGCTTATTTTTAATACCTTATTTCTAACATACTATTTACAATATTTTTTCCACTCAGTGTTCTAGTGAAGCTACCTTGAAAGGTTCTTGGTGATTCAACTGATGCGCACAAATGTCTTCTCCAGCAAATTAGCAGTGACAGTGCAATGAAGTAATCACCTGAAAGATCTGAATAGTAATATACTTTCCTGAAGATTCCTCTTGCCTTTTAAGAGACAGAACATTTGTCTGATTTTGCAATCAAATTAATAATATGCCCTGAGATCATTTTAAACTATGTACTCAATCTGCTATCCTACTGTCCACTCACTCACTCACTCAGTTTATGTCTAACCTGCTTTTTGCTGTTATCATGTAATTGTTCTTAGAGATAAAAATGTAAGTCAACATAAGATTTTCCTATCTTCAGAATATCATATAGATTTTCATCAAATAAGTAACTATGGGGGAAAAATCTAATATTAATTTTTTTAGTTCTGTGTTCATCAAACACAGTCTACAATTTGAAAATAAAAATGCACTGAAATAAAGAAGTTGTGATTTTAGCATAAAAAAATAAATAAAAATAAATTTAAAACATGTAATGTAACCAGCCTGCATATGCTGTAGAGAGCCTATGTAACCAACTTTTATAGCTTATGCAAAGCTTTAATCTTAGATTATGTACTTTTCCATGTTTATGACCAGAAATAATGTCCACTTGTGTTAATAATTTCAGGGCATACAAACCATGACAGCTTTGTGAGTTTTTTGAAAGTCACTTTGATCCTCAGAGAGAGCACTATGTATAAGAATTCACATTGTGTTCATAATCTCCAGTCAAGAGTTCACACACTACTGATCTTTGAACTTGACAGTTGCAGTAGATTACTATTAATGGTTCATTGTTTCAAACACTGAGACTCAAGAAGATTCCATGGAACTCTTGTAAACAGTAGACAGGAATTACCAAGCAACTCAGTCCCAGTCGAATGGCAATAACAGAGTGGCAAGTATTGTAGTGTTCATAAAGTAAACACATTCCCGGGACAGGCTGGGTTGAGAGGAGATAGAAATATTTGCTTTCAGAAGCTTAAGTTGATCCTTCTTACTGAAATAGTTTAGTAAAAATGATTATTTAAAATACCAAAATTTAGGCAGCAGTCTCTAAAAAGATGCATCAGATATGGGAAAGCATTCTAAGTAGACATTGCAGTTTATAATTAGGCGCATTCACAAGCACTAAAATGCAAATAGTCTCAGAAACAGAATGTTTATGTGATGGTGCAGAAGCATGGAAGAGACCAACTGCATATTTCTGAAGACTGTGATGATGGCAGAAGAAAATGGAGAGCAGATATTTCATGAAGCAATCTGTGCATGGCAGGACAGCAAAACATAGGCTGTCTAATCCACCAATACGATTATGTAGTAGCAATTGCTTCCTTCTCCCCGAATAGACTACAAAATAACAGGTAGATAAAGAAAAAAACAAAGTTTATTAAAGTTATTCTATAAAGAGTGAGCAGGACCTTCATAACCTTCGTAGTATTTCAAATGAACGATGTCCACTCTATCACAATTCTACTGGGTTTTTAAGAAAATGTCGCCAGTCTTGCTTCAGGATTAATCACATTTTTTGTGTCAAGTTAGTTGTTGCTCAAGTAAGCAAATACCTTGCTTGGAAAAATAGTTTATAAAAATTTCCAGAAAGCCGGGCGATGGTGGCACACGCCTTTAATCCCAGCACTCGGGAGGCAGAGGCAGGCGGATCTCTGTGAGTTCGAGACCAGCCTGGTCTACAGAGCTAGTTCCAGGACAGGCTCCAAAGCCACAGAGAAACCCTGTCTCGAAAAACCAAAAAAAAAAAAAAAAATTTCCAGAGGTTATTTGACTATTTTATATTCTTTTTCTGGGTAAGAATTTCCTGATGAAATACTTAGATCAAGTTGTCATGGATGGTCTGTTCCCCTCGTCCTGACAGGTAAACTCATTGGACGCAGATGGATTCAACTCCAATATTTTGGAAGAGATTTTTCTGGGGAAAAAAGTCCTTTGGGCCACTCTTTCTCTTGCCAGTCCATTAGACATTTTAAACTTATACCAGATTTTGTTTAAATGCTATTACGTAATTGAAGCTACCTAACAGTCCTTCAAATTGCTTACACATGCTTTCAGTCAACTATATTATTGCTAAAAATAAATTACTAATGGAGAAATAGTTAGCTTTGAACTGTGTATATAAATATCACGTTTATCCTTTCATCCATCACAGAACCCAGTTTGATTCCATGTCTGCACTATTTTAAATAGTGCCGCAATAAACTTCGAAGTGCAACATTCTCGAGTACCAGTTTCTCACTTTTCAATTTACTACCCTACCACCTTCAGGGTTTGGTCTTTTATCATTTGGTTCCTTACATCCTCAGTGTAAGATTATTGTCCCAGCCTCAGGTATTAGATGCAATACTAAGTTCAAGGAAGAAATCATAGTCAATATGTCTCCCTAAAAAAAAAAATACTGCCTGGTTACCTCCTAGAATATATATCTTACAGATTCTTTTTGATCAATATTGTCTTATGTTTCTTCTAAAAGAATCAGCTAACAAATGCAAAACATTCACCCTATTCTCTGGAGGCCTTGCTATCTGTGAGTGTGCCATTGCATAAACCAAACTTAAGAATTTATAAACCAAAAGTAGCTTTCCAAACACTCATATGTAATGATTATATCATCACAAACTAACATGGAAACACTATCAGCAAGCTAAAAACATAATCAAGACTGTCATTGCAGGTGGAAATAATGGTTGCTCCAATAGATAGTTGGGGCACCAGGGCTTTCTGCTAGGAAGCCTTATTTATTTGTACCAGCACTAGATTAGTGGATTCACATTCAAAAACTGAGCCCTGAGCACAGGAGTGCGTTGCCTTATGTACTTTCCTTTAGTTCCTTTTTGTACCTTAGCCCCTTTATCTCCCCAAACGGTATAAGATATTCTGATTGGGTGCTCTATATCACAGTGATGTTACCTATACCCATGGTGTCTTCCCTTTATTCTAGGAAGGCCCCAACCACAATATTATGATGAGTGAACCGATATTCATAGCTCAGTCAAAGAAGTTTAGAATGTGATATTGCAGACAGACATGTATTGACACATGTGTCCTGGTTTCATTTCTTTGCTTAGGATAAAGCACTCTGACAGCAAGCAAGTGAAACAAGAAAGTGTTCACAATTCCAGATTATTCTCCATTACTGCAGAGAAGTTACAAAAGCCTCAGCTTGAAGCAGGAAAACACATTACTTCCACAGTCAAAGAAATGAATGCATTAATGACCACTTGTTTGTGTTCAACTTGATTTCTACACTCTTATAAAGTCCAGATCCCTTCTGCAGAGAATGATGCTGTCGCAAGATGCTGTCGCAAGATGGTCTTCCCAACGTGATTAAGATAATCCTCCACAGATGAGTTCACAGGCCAACCAATGTTGAATATCTGTCATTCTCCAGGCGACTCTTGTCAAATGGACAATTAAAGCTAGCTATTGCAGAATATAATACTCACACGACATTTCAGCTGAGATGCTTTGTTATTTTTGGATCACTAGCCTGTAATTTTCATATTTATTTGGCCCAAAGTTTTGGTTTGATTTTCACTTGGGTTAGTGATGTGTTCTCTGGCAATCTTAAGGTTTAACTGATAAAGACAATCTTAATGCTCTCAAGGCTCCATTAAACATTGAGAAGCATCTTTCTGACAGTTGATCCTGGCCTTCTTACTCTAGCAAACCTGCATGCATAATTTTTTTACCCATCCCTTTGAAACATATGCAAAGTTTTCCCCAGCTTCTTACTAGCTTTAAAATCCAGAAATATCTTTTTAGAGGATATGAGATCCTTCTCTCTGAAATATAAGCATGAAAATGGAGAATCCAAATCTTTTTGTAAGCATGTCCTGGTATGCCACTTTGCCTGCCATATACTACATGAGTAATCAATCACTCTTCCTCTTATTTTATATTTTACTTTTTCTTTCCTGTGTTTGAATATATTTTGAATTATGTCATTTGATTTGATCTCACACAAACTCTTCAACTATGGGGAATTTGTGCCATAAATATTAGCTAGCTTTTCAGTACTGTAATAGCAGTCAAGATGCAGTACATGTAAAGAAATAAAAAGGCTTACCTAGCTCACAATTAGACCTTTCACAGTCAAGTGGTCCCATTAGTTGGACTTTTGGCGAAAGATGTCGATCATATGAGGGAATTGTTTATCTTGTATCTAGACAGAAAGTATAGCCTCACTCAGAATTTTGGAATAATCCTTTCACATGGACAGTCAAAGAATTGCCAGACCTGAAGTCAACTTATTGAGCTCTGCTTTCAACCTTCGTGCTAATCCTCAAGACTGATTACATTCCCAGGGGGCCAAGATTGAGAACAATTCAAACCATATGCAAACCAGAGTATTATTTATACCCCTTTCACTGATGAATAAGTCTTCAAATCCAGATGAGTACTCACAAGAAAAAACTAGGCAAAATTTTCATCACCTCACTATAGGTTCAATTTTCTTCCTATATTGCCATGCTAGTATATTTCAGAATATATAATGAATTTACTTTAGCATTTCCAGTTTTAATTAAAACATAAAGTATCTATGAACCCTTAGGCCCCATTCACTTTTCTTTCTCCTAACTAAATTTCTCAGTATCTACTGTGCTACTTGTTGTTATTAGCAGAATAACATATTAGACCTTGTGACTGTCCCTGATGACCTTTGTCTATTCTGGTTCATTATCCTTGTTGCCAGGTTTCTGTGCTCGGCACCAAAGCTGACCATTTGCTGTATAGCAAGAGCCTGAGGTTGTATTTCCCTCACATCTCTACTTTATGACAGCTGAGTCTATACATGGTGTTCTAAATATTCAACATAGTTCTATTCAAGTTATCATTTCCTAAGTAAACGCAATATTGAAAGAGAAAAGTTTTTCTTTTGATAGAAGTTGGGGTTCAGGCAGAGCTCTCTTAGATCTAAAACACATAAAGAGCTCTCCTTTATTTTAGTGATAGCCTCAGATAAAATAACAATTAATCTTAATACAACAGCCAGTATAAAAGATGTCTAACATTTAACAATAAATGCTTTTTCTATTGGCATATGAGGAAAGTCTAAACTAAAAATTCTGATTATGTAAATTATTAATAAGGGCTGACAGAGTTAACCAAATATCTGCTTCTTTAATTGTTGTTGAAAGTGGGCTTATCTTTGTTTTTACTGGATGGTTCTTATGTTTTCTTTAAAAGATTGATTCCAGATTTCAAAATACACTTTCATAATCCTGAATATACTACCCTCCCATCTTATGACTTAAATTCTGTATAATCAAGGAAAATGGTGAGAACCTAGTTCAGTGGGCAGGATTGCTTCTCTCACACATTCTTTCACACATTTATCAATCTATTATTTGCCATGTGAGTGTGGGAAATCAAACCCAGGTCCTCTAGAAGAGTAGTCTGTGCTTTTAACTTCTGATCTCTCTGTCTAGCCTCACATCTATCAACCTGAAATCCATATGCCTACTAAATGCTTCCAGGGGAAATATCTCATGACAATATATATTCTCTGCCACAGCTTACTGCAAATTATTAATATCAGGAAAGGCATCTTTTGCTTTTCAAAACTAAGACATAGTATAAAAATATCTGATTGACAGAATGATGAATAGGGACAATATACGGAGTTGGAACTCTGAGAATATCCTATCACAAGGGGGGAAGAAGGTGGAAAAGGTAAAAATAAGTCAACTGATAATTCCTGATACTCTTGCTAAAGGAGTAGGTACCAGTTTCTATATCTGCATGCCAAGTACATTTTTTTTTTATAGAAAGAAGGGAGGGAGAGGACAGTTGGCAAGGCAGAGGCATGTGTTGGAGGGCATCAAACACAGGTGATTCATAGACACGAGTGCATACAGATGACTAAGGACCCACTCTAGAATATTCCATGTTCTAGATAGGATGGTATGTCAGAAGTTGGGGTCAGTAGCTGTAAAATAGCTCTGTGGGTAAAGTAACTAAGAAACAAGTGAAAAGACTTTTGTTAGGATCCCCAGAACCCAAGTTAGGCAGAATGCAGTGACACATGCATTTATATAATGTAATCCCAGCGCTCCTATTGTGAAATGGAAGATGGAGTCTGGAAAATCCTGGCAAAGTCAGAGGTCAGCTAACCTTGACCATAGAGCAACAATGCAACAACTTTTTGGAGGTAATAACTCAAACGTGGTGGAATGTAAAGACTGGCTGAAGTGTTCCTCTTACTACCACATGTACGCAATGGCACCCTATTCCTCCCATCACACACAAATCACAAATGTAGATTCTCTCTATTACACACACACACACACACACATACAATGCACAAAAAGATAAAAGAAATGGATTCAAGATGAATTTTATCTTCACCTCTTTGTGGAATTCAACACTATTCCATCCCATTTGCTATGGTAACACAGAAAGAGAGAGAAAAGGAGAGAGGGAAGGGGGAGAGAGCAGCAGCAGCTCAGGGCATGGCCATTGCAGTCCTATGTTTAGCATGACAGTAGTAAAACATCTCCATAAGAAGCAGATGGGATGAAGCCACAGTTATAGGGATACTTGAAAAAACATGTACAAAGGCAGCATCTGGGGATGTGTAATTATAACCCAAGAATCCTTACTTTGGCCCAAGTTCTGAGTCAGCAGACTTCTAAGAATAAGTTAAAATTAAACTACTCAAACAATCAAATTAAAAAATGCTTAAAAGTTTACTTTTTCCTAGATGCATGATTTCCTAGCAGATTATTTGACCCTCCTGTAGTCCCATGGCCTCTCAGATTTCTAGACTGGACTATCATTGAACTATTTGCGGTGGAGCTATAAACAGATTATCATCACAAGAATACTGTGTAAGGTGGGCTTTACACACCGACAAGGCAGCTTCAACAATCCACTGAGCAGCCTGGTTTGTCAAAATATTCAAAGGTAATTGCAGCCCAGAATTTAAATATTTCAGTGTATCCTCTGCTATATTCCTTATAAAAAAAGAATTATACCCTCCAATCAAAATAAGAAATCTGATTTGTAATGAAATAAGGGAAAGTATTGACCAGAACACAGATATTGAAATGCAGAACAGTCAATGCCATGGTTATGGAAGCCTTTGAAACAAGATCACCCTGACTGAGTTTTTTTCCTGGTGAATCAAGGAACCATTTTACCATCCAATCCAAAGCAAGAGTTTATGAATCAAGTATCTGTTGGATGTCTACTTGATCTTCAAGAGTTAAGACACGGTGGGAATATTTGTGAAACCCATGCTTCATGGGCCTGAAAATAGGGGTTAGTAGATATTTGAGCATGGGTGGAAGAGCTGCAGTGGAAAATGTGAATCACATGTGAAGAACAGGGCTCTGGAAGGAATAGGTCAAGGCTGGGCAAGTGAGAAGTGGGGCATTCTTAGTAAAATTTGACCTTGGTTAGCAGCAAGCACAAAATCCCTATGAGTAATTGAAGGATAGAGATCTGCTAGCTAAGATAACTAATCTGTTTTTTTTTTAAATGTCTTTCAACTAAAGTTGAATTTTAACCAAGGTTGAATATGCAGCAGACTTTTGCAAACTGAAAGGAAGAAACCCATGACAAAGACAGCCACTTGGCCTTTAGTTACGATAAGAATTTTATAATTGCCTACCACACAAAGACACTAGTTATAAAATAGGAAAAGATAAAATATAGAAATACCAGACATAATTTGGGGACTATTTTTCACAGTCAAAATTTGTATATTAAACACATACTCCCTCCCCCCGAGAGCTAAGTGTGTTAGGTTCTCAGGCTAGGCTGGTTCTCATTGCCCAAAGCTTGATCTATCTTCTCTCTTTACAGTTCCCTAACCCCAGTAAACACTGCTATTTATGATTTGCAGTTTTATTACATGTGGAGACAGGAATATACCCTTTACATATGCAGCAAGGTTGGGAGTATTCTTGGCCTTAAATTTTCAGCAGTTTTTAATGTATCGCTCTTAGGTAGAAGAAAGGGCAGTGGGAAAATAAAGAAGCTTTAAGAACATGGACCTTGCTGGTCTACAAGAGCTAGTGCCAGGACAGGCTCCAAAGCTACAGAGAAACCTTGTCTCGACAAAAAAAAAAAAAAAAAAAAAAAAAAAAAAAAAAAAAAAAAAAGAACATGGACCTTAGGAATTATCATATGTGTGTTTACCACATTACTCTTTAACACTGAGATAGTCTTTTATTACTATCTAAGAAAAATTCTACCTGCAATGCAGGAATTTGTATTTTTTCCATTCCATATTTCTTTTTTTCTTTTTCTGTATTTTTCTTTATCTTCTTTGAGTCTCAGTGCTGGAGATAAACAATTTCAGTGTCATTCATAGTGATACAAATGATAGGACTTCGTCCACTTATTGACTAAATACTACCACATTTTGTATTTACTGCATATTCTTTATTCCTTTATTATTTAATGGGTATGTAGGCTGTCAGCTTCACATAAACCTATATATACCAGGGAAGAGGGAATCTCAACTGAGGAACTGCTTCTAACTGAATGGCCTGTTGAACATGTCTGTGGGGCATTTTAATTGTTCATTGATATGAGGGACAGCCCCACATGGGTAGTGCCATCATTAGAGAGGTGAACCTATGTTGTAGCTTGTTTCCAGCTGCTCAGTCCTGAAATAATCACACAGAATCTATATTATTTAAATCACTGCTAGGTCTATTAGCTCTAACTTCTTACACCTTAATTTAATCCATCTCCATTATTTTATATTTACCATGAGGGTCGTGGCTAACTGGCAACATTCCGGTTGGCAGCTTGCATCTTTCTCCTCTGGCAGCTCCAGGGTGTCTCTTCACTCTGCCTTCTTTCTCCCAGCTTTCAGTTTGGATTTCCCTGTCTGCCTCTATTCTGCTCTGTACAGGCCCAAGACAGTTTCTTTATTAACCAATGATATTCACAGCATACAGAGGGGAATCCCACATCACCTCCACTTTTCTGTTTAAGTAAAAAGGAAGGTTTTAACTTTAAAACAGAAAATTACATATAACAAAATGTATCAAGCAAGAATTACACCAAGTAACTTGTAGCACACTGTCCACAAGCCCTACTCAAGTGCTTGGCCTCCTGAAAGAGCCAGAGTTAGTGCTGGCAGCACAAACCAGGAAGACACACGTGGTTTTTGGTTTTTCTCTACTACTGCTAAATCAGAAAGACCCCTCTTAAAGGAGCTGCAGTATGCTGCCATCAAGCAGAGCCCATCTTTTAAAAAAAAGGTGGTTATACTTTGTTTTTTAGGGTTTAGAATTCCTTTCCAAGCCCTCTCAGGTTTTATGTGGATTTAGCTAGCAAATATTGGAGCACCAATTTATTGTGGGAGGCTGCTTGTTTGTTCCTGGCTGCTCAGCCCTTAAATAATCACACAAAAACTATATTATTATTTAAATCAATGCTTAGCCTATTAGCTCTAACTTCTTATTGGCTAGCGCTTACATCTTAAGAGCTAGGCTATATATGAAAGGAAAAGTTGTCTGCCATAAAAGTAAGCTAAAAAAAGCCATGAAGAGAAAGTTTCCGCCATGGTCTTCTGCCTTGATTCCTATCTTGGCTTCCTGTGATTATAGATTGACAATAACTGTAACCAAATTACTGTAAACCAAATTACTTTTTTTCCACCAATGTTATTTTCAGTCAGTATTTTATCACAACAATATAGACATAAACAAGACAAGCGTGAATAGTACTGCAAAAATTATAAATGGGAAATGGCTCTATAGCACACTGATTTCATTTCTTTGGGATATATGAGTGATCGGATTGCTACATCATATGGTACTTCCATTGCTAATGTTTTGAGAAACCTCTTTTCCATTGCCCATAAGGGACATACTAATTTGTATTCCAGGTCATAATGCACAGGGTTCTGCTTTCCCCAGATGGCCAGAACTTGCTATCTTTAATTATTTTTCAAGTGAGATGATGTCTCATCATGGTTTTCATTTATAGTTTATGTGATATTTAGTGATTTTTGAAAACCTTTATTTTAATTAAATAGCTGTTCACCACCTTCATATCTATGGAGAAATGTCTATTTAGATTATTGGATATTTAAAAAAATTGTTGTCATCACATTTTGAGGCTTTGAATTTTTTGTATGCTTTATTAGCTCCTCGTCAGTGACATAGTTTACATGTGCTTCCCCTCTGCATTTTCTCTTCACTTTCCTAACATTTTAATGCAATCTCATCTGTATACCTTTGTATTTCTTCATGGTATTCTGTATCTCTTCTGAAAACTCCTTACTTATCCCCATGTCTTGAGTTTGCTTGTAGCACATTAAACATTTGTCTAAATATTTAAATAATTTTAAGTTAATTTTTGTAACTGGTGAGAGCCTAGATCCATTCTTCCTGTAGATATCTAATTCTCTGAGCAGTTCCAAACAGAATTACAAAATTCTATTATAAGCTATTAGAAGCATCTGTGTTTACTTATGGAGCCAAGGTTACCCAATATGTCTGTGAGGAGTGAAACCAAGTTTCACTTAGAGAAGCCACAGCAAGACTGAGGCTGTGACAAATTTATTGAGAGCAATTAGACTTTTTATACGGTTTTTAAAGACGGAATAAAATGGCAATTGACAGGATCAATACATTTGAAGTTGACAGGATAAAATGAAGTTTGCAAGCTATGCAGGATACATAAGATTAATGTCTAAGACCAATTGCCAAACCTTCATGCTTCCCTGACTACTAAGAGAACATACAAAGAAACATAAAATGGCCTGAAGGCTTCACTGCCTGAGGAAATGTATCAGTCTCCCAGGAACTGGAAGGCATATTGTGCCCCAGGAGCTGTGGACTCTAACCTGAAAAACTTAGAATTCATGTATGCATCTCAAGAAATTTAGGCCAAGCCAAATCCATGGTTCCCTTCATTCTGTTAACTCTTTGGTTGAAACCAGTAGCTTGTAGATATGTGGGTTTACTACTAGACTTTCTAATCTATTTGATTGTTTTTACATTTTAAAAAATAGATGGCCTGTTTTCTTTGATATCATGAAATCTTACACTTAGGCCATAAGGAAAAATAAAACCATTTATTCTGTAGCAATTATAGAAAAATATAGTCTATTATTATAACAAAAATTTATTATTTAAATATAAATTTAATCATCATTATTATTTTGAGCATTAGTGTTCTAGACTTTGTTATTAAAGACTAAATATAAATATGCCTAACTCCTTTTAGCCTTCAAAATAATCAACTTTGGAGGATAGTTTTCTAATATTCTAGTACATGTATAATGTATGCATATCTGTTCTATATGTATTATATAACATATGTTATATCTTTGCTATGTAATATATACATATACATTATATGTGTATAATATATGCATGTTATATATGTATTATATATACACATACATACACACATACAGACATTACACACACACACACACACACATATACATGTCTTTCAGTTCCTGGGAGACCAAAGCACTCCCTCAGGCAGTGAAGCGTTCACGTTTTTGTATTTCTTTTATGTGTTTCGTAAGTAGCCAGTGAAGCATGAATACTTGACAATTGGTCTTACACTTTAGTCTTGCATTTCTCCACTAGGTTATATATCAGCTACCAAAAGTAGAATCTCACCAACTGGACCAGTGGCCTGAATGCTGTTCAAGTACTGTGTGGATTCAGCTCCTGTTTATATGTCACCCTTACTACTGTCAACTTTTTGGTGACGTAGCTGTCTCTAAGTTGTTATTGGCTCTATAGAGTAGCCTTTTACCCATTATCCTGCAAGTAATCCCAATAAATCAAAATCACTAATCTAGGCTTGGGTATAATCATTTCTTTGCACTTTTGTTGAATGAAAACATGTCTGTTCATACCTCCCCAGTAAAAGCCATACAATATCAACTTGTTAGAATTTTTTAATTAAATGTCTTTACATTTCATGAAGTACTTCAGATAATATATCAATCTGACACTTGTTCTGTATACACCTCTTTATTAGATGATATTTCCATTAATGTATTTATTCCTTTCTTTTACTCCTATATGTTTTACTTTTTCCTGCAAAATTTATTCCTGCAGCTTCTAGAAAAAATATAAAGATGAAATATTAATTGGTATTGTCATCCTTCCTGGCACTTCTTTGCTTGAAAACCACAGAGAATTCCCAGGGAGGAGTAAAAATAGAACAAAGTCCACACCCACTTCATGGTCTTTTTAATAAATTTCCTCAAGGGCTTTGAAAACCATAGTTCAGCTTCTATTGAAAATATTAATAAATCTTCAGAGTGTTCTGAAGATTACAATGGGT
Source organism: Chionomys nivalis (assembly GCF_950005125.1). Lineage (NCBI taxonomy): Eukaryota > Metazoa > Chordata > Mammalia > Rodentia > Cricetidae > Chionomys > Chionomys nivalis. Next base: position 24,868,710 of record NC_080107.1, read on the forward strand.
TCTTTCCTCCTTTTGAATTTCAAACACTGTACACTAAGTTCTTGTGTGATCTTGGAAACAGTACTTCATCTTGGAGTCTGAATATGTACACTCAAAATTGCTTATAGGACAAAGTATGAGAAAATGCTTCCAAAAATTTCATCATAAATAATTCATATGCAGTAAGTGAATCCATGAATCCTATAATGACAAAATATGATTCTGAGTACTGTCAAAGGACAAGAATTTTGACAATTTACCTACAGTCTTGAATTTTCCTTTTGATTCTATCACCATGCAATGCTTTATTCAATAAAATATAATGGTCACTTCAGTGGGCTGAGCAGCACTGATTTGGTTTTATGCAGGGAGAATGAATGAAAACAGCACAAAAAATAACAAAAAGCCAATTGGCCATCTTAGAGTTAACTTCCTTGTAAGGAAGGAACAATAAAACAAAGACACTCAAAAACAAAACAAACAACAAAAAAACAACAACAAAGAAACAGCAAATTTCTCCAAAGACTTGCTGTACCCTTCCTTCCCAAAATACAGATCTGGTATGGATCCCGTATTCAATGCCACTGCCTAGTCTGGCTACACCTGCCTGCACCACAACCAACCTCTAAGACACTGCCAGACTGAACATGAGATGAAAAAGGATGCTTCATTCTAAGCAAGGGAAGTTAGCTAGGAAGACATTACTATCCTAAACATGTATTCACAAAACTCTGGTTCACCCAGTTTCATCATCATCACACACACACACACACACACACACACACACACACACACACACACTCTAACTATCTATGTATCGATCGATCGATAGATAGATAGACAGACATATATATAATGTGTTTATATTATATTTACAAGACTTAAAGACAGAGTAAAATCAATCCATTAACACTAGGCAATTTCAATACCCCACTTTCTACAATAGAAGGATTAGCTGAATTAAAGAAGGAAGAAATATCAAAATTAAATGACAACATACAGAAAATTAACATTATAGCTATCTATAGAATATTCCACCCCAACACCAAGAATGTGCATTCTACTCAGCAGCACTCAAGTATGTAAAATAGACCAACCACATCCTGAAACACAATACTACCCTTTATAAATGCAAAAAGATTGAGATCCTATTTGATCACAATACAATAAAGCTTATACTTGGCAGTGAATAAATTTTTCCTAAATAAGCAGACTCATGAAAATTAAACAGCTCATTAATGAATTATGAATGAATAAAGAAATTTTAAAAAATTCACAAACTAAATGAAAATAACCATAAAACACAACAAAACATATGCTACCCAATGAAAGTAGTCTTCTGAGAAAATTTTATAAACTAAGTGCCTACATTAAAAAATAAAAGGACAAATCAATGGCTAAGTGATGGAACTCAAAAATTTGAAAACAAAACTAAACCAAAAAGAAAAAATCATATCCAAACCCAGTCAACAGCAAGAAGTAATAAAAATTCGAGCAGAATTAATGAAGTATGAACAAAGTAAACGATACAAAGAATCAAAAAATCTAAGAGCTGTTTCACTGGGAGAAAAAAAAAACACGAGATTTACAGACTATTGATCCAACTAACAAACAAGAAAGAAAAAAGGACACAAATTAACAGAATCAGAAATGAGCAGTGAAAGATTACCACAGACACCAAAGAAATTCAGAATATTATGAGGGAATAATTAAAAACCTATACTCTATTAAATTGTATAACATAGAAGAAATGAATAATTTTTCAGATTTAGACAAACAACCAAAATTAATCCAAGAATAAATAGACAGCAAAAAAAAAAAAACATAGCCAATGAGGAGACTAAAAGAGTAACAAGTCTTCCAACTAAAAAAGTTTTAAAAAATTAAAACACTGCAGGACCAGATGGATTTACTACAGAATTCCACCACATCTTCAAATAAGACTGACAATGAATCCATATTAAACTATTAAAAATAAGGTGGGGAGACTCTTAATCTCTTTCTATAAATCCAGCACTACTGTCATACAAAACCAGTCAAACACACATAGGAAATAAGAAGAAAAATATTCCTGATGGACATAGATTTAAAAAACAATCATTACAAGCAATATAAGACATGCATTAAAAATATTATCCACCATCATCCATCTGAAATGAAGGCATTCTTCAACATATACAAGTTAATACGCAAAAAATTACATAAATAGAATCCACTTTAATGGTGCATACACATGATGTTGACATACAACTTTTACCAAAAGTGCTGGTCAAAGCAGTGAACTGGGAAGTATTTCACATTTGAAATGAATTTGTTGGACTATGGATTATCTTCTGGTGCTCAACTCACTTTCTCTACTTGTGTAAAGTCCCAAGTGTTTCCATTAAAAAAAAAAAGCCTTGATTTTAAATAGCTCTAATTACTGTGTGGTGGAACACTTTTTGATCTTTGTACTGAAACCATTTATTCATGCAACAATTGCTTTTGAGACATAGGTCTCATGTTTGGATTAAGCTAGCTACAATATAAAAATACTATGAATGATATAAATAGTTTGAGAAATAATTTTCTTTATAGTAAGTCTCTCCAGAGTACCAAAACAAAGCAAAGAAATCCCTTTCTAAGCATTTAAGGGTCTCCTATTATATAAAGACTAAATTAGCAATGTTTTCATGCCTCAAAGATTGGCAGAAATATCTATAGTTTTCCATATTATTTAGAAGTGTGTGTGTGTGTGTGTGTAGGGGGGGCTGATATCCATTTTACTTGCCTACCACTGAAGGTGGAGACACATCTGAGTATGATTTACTCTATTCAGCAAGCTTTAGTTAAGGCTTAATTACATGGTTTACCCTAGAGCAGAACAGAGAGTTAACCAGCTACATTTTCTAAGACTAATGTGCTGATGTGGAATGTGTACAAACTTTGTAAGCAAATCACTACACTCCCTCAATCCAATTTATGTGGAGATGACACAGACAGGAATTTATTTACACACAATGTTGATCAAAGGGAGGTATGAGACAGAAAACAGGGTATATACCACTGCTGTTTGCCCTTTGAGGATTAATGGGAAGGTTCATCCCCACTTTGCAAATATTCAGTTTTATCTCATGGGAGAAAAAAACAAGACTTCGGACAGTGCATCTCAAGCTTGGTGTTATCGAAATTCCTCTCATCTGTTAGTCTTGCTCTCATTCCTGTATGTAGAAGATTCTTGTAGGTTTGCAGCAGAGTTAAAAAAAAAAAACCCCGTGACCTTTTCATTATTAGTTACAGAAAATGAAGACATTAAGAATGGGGAAGATGTTCCTTTGAGAGCTAAGGTAAGAAAGATGTTTTTCTAGGCCTCACTCACTTCCCCAGAGGAATGTCTCTAAAGGAGGGAGAGGGCAATGAAAGAGATATCTTGATAGAGGGAACCATTATGGGGTTAGGGAGAAACCTGGTGTCAGAGAAATTCTCAGAAATCCACAATGATGACCCCAGTTAAGACTCCTAGCAATAGTGGAGTGCGTCAGAAAAGGGCCTTCCCTTTAATCAGATTAGTGACTACCCTAATTGTCATCATAGAACTTACATCCAGTAACTGAGGGAAGCAGATGCAGTGACCCACAGCCAAGCACTGGGCTGAGCTCCTGGAACCCAGTTGAGGAGAGGGAGGGGGGATCATATGAACAAGTGAGGTCAAGAGCATGATAGGGGAAAACCACAGAGACAGCTGACCTGAGCTAGTGGGAGCTCACAGACTATGGACTGACAGCTGAAGATCCTGCATGGGACTGAACTAGGCTTTCGGGATGTGGTTGACAGTGATGTGGCTTGATCTCTCTCTCTCTCTCTCTCTCTCTCTCTCTCTCTCTCTCTCTCTCTCTCTCTGTGTGTGTGTGTGTGTGTGTGTGTGTGTGTGTGTGTGTGTGTGTCGGGTGGGCTGGCAGTCACACCAGGACCTTTCCCAGTGCATAAACTGTCATTTTGGAGCCCATTTCCTATGGTGGGATACCTTGCTCAGCCTTGATATGGGGTGAAGGAGGTACTTAGTCCTTCCTCATATTGGTATCCCAGACTTTGTTGACTTTCTAGGGAGGGCCTTACCCTCTCTGAGGAATAAATGGGGGATAAGAAGGGAGGAGGTGGAGTGGGAGAAGAGGAAGGAAGGCGAATTGGGATGTAAAATAAAAAATAAATTATTTAATAAAAAAAATAGTACCCTCAGAAACTGGAGAAATGGCTTAGCAGTTAAGTTAGTACGGCTCTTGCAGAGGACCTTGTAGCATGATAAAAAAAAAATAAAATAAAATAAAACACAGAGAGACAGATATTGGCGTTCAATCTGAAGGCCAGAACAGCAAAACAGCTGTCCACTGTGTCTATCTGAGTCTAAAATACCGATCTGGCCTCCAGGAATCTCAGAATGAAACTGAGAGCTGTCTCCTCCCATGTTTTATTTCTCTCTAGTGCTGGGATTAAAGGTGTGCACCAGGACCTCCTGCTTTCTATGGCAGACTAGTGTGACTACTGGGATTAAAGGTGTGTTTTATGGCCTGTAAGGCTAAGCAGTGGGTCTGTTTTACTCTCTGATCTTCAGGCAAGTTTTATTCATTAAAATGCAAATGAAATATCACTGTAGGATGTGAGTTTGGCTCAGTCTGGTCACCATTCTCAAGTGCCTTCCTCTCACCTGTAACTCACTTTAACTGTATGGGAGAGGACACCCTCCTTCTCTGGTCTCCGCCTACAGCAGCTTTCATGTGAATATGCCCTTATGTAGACACACAAGTACACACATGAGTAAAAATAAAAGTAAATTCTTAGAGAGGGAGAAAGAGAGAGAGAGAAATTGTTAATACCTTGAAAGCAGTTTGACTTCCTGCTATTTGCCACATTCAGTGTTGAAGACAAAACGCCCTCCATATTAACAGCCCTTATAACTGTGTTTCTTATGAATTATTCCTCATCACAAACTTATAAACACTATCTCCTTTTTTTCTTTTGAAACAAGTTACCATCCCTCTTTCACTTCATGGCACAGATGGGGTAAATTTTAATTCAAGGCTCATTTCCCTGTAACACTCTTCCTTTTGGCAATTCCAGCTCTAATGATTGATAGCATCCCATTTTTGAGGAACTAAGATGAATGTGTTTTCTGTAGTTTCTTAGTTAGGATTTCTATTGCTGTTATAAAACACCATGGTCAAAAATATTGGTGAGGAAAGGGTTTACTTCATCTTATAGCTTAAAGTAAGGTCAGAAACTCAAGTCAGGTAGGAACTGATGTAGAGGCCATGGAAGAATGCTGCTTACTGACTTGCTCTCCATAGCTTGCTCAGGTGGCTTTCTTGTACACAAAGTACACCAGCCCAGTGATGGCTCCACATATCATAGACAGAGCTTTCCCATATGAATCCCTACAAAAAAACACATCATGGCTTTGACCGCAGGCCAATCTGGTGTGGGTATTTTGTCAAATGGACTTATCTTTTTCCGAATGGCACTGGCTTGCATTGAGTTGACAAAAAAATTTAGCCAACTTCCACCCTTAAGAACAATGAAGTGATATTTACTTCTTAGGTGTTATGATTAAAATACTGATTGACAAAGGTTGACATTGTTAAAGAAACTGAAATATTGGAAAATCAACTAATTAGAACCTTTAGTGTTAGAAATGAAATAATTTCTAGATATGGTACAGAAAAATGACTAAGAACACTGTCCTAGAATCTAGGTTTTGGGATGAATTTCTACTCCAAACATTTATTACCTATGTTATGTCTTAAAATAATTTCAAACTTTATGCATTTTTTATTACTTAGGATATGTACCTTGGAGAGTTATAGCAATTCATATAATAATACATATGCAAAGGGTTATGAAAGTATCTTTCTTGCATAACAAGCTGTTATTTATATCTAGTCCCCAATATCTTAAAACAGAAAAATCTCCAGTAACTAGAAACTTCTCAATTTTATACATGGGCAAAAGTTTTACTGAATATTGAGAGAACTGTCCAAATTGCCCCAAATAATCCTGCATTCATCTATTTCTCAGTGCTCTGCTAACACTGTTTTTCATTTGTTGCATTTCTACACAAATAGCAGTAACTTAAAAAGGAAGTTGAAGAGAAAGAAGAAATGCAAGCCAGAGAGGAAAAGAATGTTTCTTCACCCAATTTCAAAGGAAATTAATTGTTATAAGAGAAAGTGGCAATGCATGACTCCCTGACTGCTTTTCTGTCTCAACTATTTGGACAAAAGTCTAACTTGAGATCAGCTGGTAGCACTCTAGGCAAATGCTTCATCTATCCAAGGCCTCCTCTGGCATCATTGAGAAAGGAAGAGCGTTCCTGAAGCATTCCTGTGACTCATGACAATGCTCGTGTTTTCTACTGTTATCAGTCTTTTTTCTTATGTTCTCTGCAGAATGGATCACTTTGACATGATTTTTAGTAAAGTAAAAACTAGTGAGCAAAACTTTTACTTTTGGAAGTGGTTGTTGCCTTCTGCAGCAAGTGTTTATTTTCATTAATAAGCAGTGAACATCACCAACTCACTTGTTCCTACTTCCTTTCTAGCTCTGGTTAGTATCAAGTCTTTAATCAAAATAACTGCAGAGTTCAATAGAATTGAAGACCTTTTAAAAGGAGTTTTATGCTTATTACTAATCTGTTTTATTGTCATTTTTATTTTTATTTGATAGAATCCCAGTTTTTGTCCCAGGAGGGCAAGAAGCTCATGGCTACCCTCCTTTCTGAGATTCCTAAGTGGTGGGATTGCAGGTGTGAGTCACCACACCTGCATTGTACTATGTATTTTGTTCAATGGGCAAAAATGAGGCTTTCTTTAGGGAGCCAATATTTTGTGAATCAATGGCTGTGCCATAGCGAGGGTTTTAAATTTTCTTAGTTTAGTAATGATTCTAGTTATTAAAATTTTTTCAGACAAGAATAAACTTAAGTTCTTATAAATACTCCATATTACATTGGGAACATTATAAACAAAATCCAACACCTAGCTACTGGCCATGTTGAACTTTCAGGCATACTGCTTTCTTGAGAGGAGACGACTCTGCCAAAACCAGAGGCAGTCTCGTAAGGACATGGACACAAAGCCTTTTTGTGTTTCTAGTTGTGAATTTTAAGGGAAATGTTTCAGCATTTCCAGGCATTCATTATTTTCTTATTTTCAAGAATTTCCAAATGACCTTTAGAAACATCTTAAGAAACAGTCCCTGATGCAAACTTTGGAGAATGAAATAGTGCCCCGAGCAATCAGTCAGGGCATGCTGCTATTTGCCAGTCATTAATACACCCTGAGGTTTTGCAGCAGGAGGCTACGGCCTGGAAGACAAATTTTCCAAGCATGGTGGAGTAAACAGTGCCTGTTTTCTATGAAGTATTTATGCAGTTGTCTTAGAAAATAACATTCCAAGAGCTCTCGTGAAGAGATATTCACTTTTATTTTGTAACTGTTGTTGCGTTTCATTTTATTTTTATTGCTACATCTATATTGACAAAAATATAAATATAACCTGCTGTGATCATTTACAGTTATTCGTATATATATGTACACATACCTATATACGTATATATATGTGTATACAGCTATTCATATATATACATATATATGTGTATATATATATATGCTCTTTAGATCTGACATTTTGTATTGAATAATCAAGAAGGGGACTCAACCCTGGGGAAGATTGATTCTACTCTTTCTGTCATCATTAACGGACTGTAACTCCTCAAGTAGTTAGACTAGGAGGTGATTAATTCTTAATTGCTTAGTGTTTGTCTCTAATCTCTACTATTTTAGTTCATTTATTGCCCATCCACCACACAATGTTTCCAGGTAGAATACAGAGTAAAGATATTAAACTGGCAGATTTCCTGACAGAGGCTTATAATCCCAGCTATAATTTCATGACCAGTAATTTGTTTTTTCTCAAAATAATAATCTTACCTTAAATTCTGTTACAAATTCTAAAACCATTTTAATATATACATATACTTTTATTGTAAGAATTTGAAAGTCCATGTAGAAGTTGAGTGTGAAACAAATAAACGCTCTTAGCCTATAACAAACTTTCAAAGACATTCATTTTCAGCTCCTAGAATTTAGCCCTTTCCCAAAGATATTTTGGTTTTCAGGATTATTTTAATGCAAACTTCAGATATGGATCAATAAATTATTTAAAAAGTAAAATATTTAGAACACAGTAATGCAAAAATTATATTGAATTTTCTTAAGCAAAGAGTTAGCTTGATACAAAGGAGAGTCTCATACTGCCTGTGCTGATATGACACTTACTAAATTGACTTGATGGTATAGCAATTCATTTCCATTCTCTCTCTCCCCATTCAGCATTTATTAGGTCTAATGCTCTTGTTTTTGGAGCATAACCCTGGCAAGAGAGTTCATCTGTCTTTGGAGTGACTCGAAGTTCTCAGTTATAGATGTTATGGCCTGAATAAGTTGTCTCTGAAGTCTCCAGCCAGGTGGCTTGTCTGAACGATGGCAGTTGTTGTGGCTCCAGAAGATACAAGGGAGTTGAAATATCCTATTCTTATCATTAGAGGAACGAATATCTCTCATTTTCAGTTAGCAGCGATTTTGCCTCTTCCTTCTCCTATAGATACAATTGTTGAATAATTATGTTAGGGTTGCAAAACCCTGGCAGGTGGGTGCCTATGCAGGAGGTTGTCTTTCCCTTACACCAGGGTAGAAGGGGAGAAATGACATATGTCAGCCTGGAAAGAGTGATGTTAATGAGACATTGGTTCTGTGGTAAAAGCAAGTATTGATCAGTACAGCTGTCAGCAGTGGACTATTGCTGGATGTGCAAAACAAGCAGTTAAAGGCATTAGGGTGGGTGGTGAAAGGGAAAAATTCAAAAACATATTGAACATATTTGAGAGCAGGGCTGGATTGAGTATTTCTTCTTAGCTGTTTCTCCTGTTTAAGGATACTTGTATGGGTTAATATGAACTTGACGGTCTGCACCAGCTGTTGAGAAATATGAGGATGATTAGGGGCTAAGCATTGGCAAGACAGGCCTGTAATATAACAGGCAATATTATTTAAAAGTAGTAAATACATTATTATTTAAGTAGTATTAAAATTCGGGGGGGGGCGGCATTTGGCTTGGGAAGTAGCCAACAGGTTGTGGATATCCATTCAGGAGATTTTGTTGTTCTGCAAGGGGTGGTTTCTCTTCTACCATCTCTGTCCCTGATTAGTCAATGAAAGGCAAGCCATCTTTCTAGTTGGTAGGTGACGATGGACATTTCTGGCTGGAAAACACTCAAATAAGCCTCTGTATTCCTTTCTATGTAAGAAAAGTACAAATAGCCTCTTTCCATTTTGAGGAAACTCCCTTCCATGTTTTATTCTTGGGGCAATATCATTGTACAGAAATGAGATATATTTGGAGTTTTTGTAGACATAGAATTTTTTAGGGTGGCTAGGCCAATGGCAGTTGCATTGTCAGGTGCAAATGCTCGTATTTTTGTTTTTAAGTTGAGCCTTTAGAGTTTGATGTGTTTTTTTTTTTTTAGTTTTTCCTATGATTCCTTTCCTTGGGAATTGTAAGGAATCCCTTTGTGGTGAGCAATTTCACACTTGAACAGAAGTCTTTGAATTAAGAACTAATAAATGTAGGACTGCTGTTAGTTTCTTTTTTTAATTTATGATAGGGTATATGAGCCATACCCTGTAACAGGTAAGGACTGAGAGGGCCAGGTCCAGGTTTGACGTGTTAAATAATCACCTCAACTTCTTGTCCCCAGTTTGAAACAGATATATATTAGAGGCAGAAGTAAATTAGAGGTAAAGTTAAAAATTAGTTCTTACCAAAATTTCAAATATTAACCAAGATGGTATTTTGTCAGTGCCACCATCTGGAACCTTTCTAGTTGTGTGGCTTCAATAGACATGTTGTTGAAGCTTACATAGGCCAAACCATCTGCCTTGTATCATTTTTAGGAAGCTTTGTTATTATACTTAAGAATTATAACTCCAAGAATCCTAAGAAGTTGTTGGTCCTTGGTCAAGTGTTATCTTTTAATAACTACCATTCTCAACATTTCAGGAAGTTACCTGGCCTCTGGACAGATGTTATCTTTTAAGAACTATTTTAATTAATGAATATACTTATTTCCTTGACAGTATATATGCTGTATATACTGGACCAGTGGAACACAGGGAAAAATTGTTAAACTTTGCCAAGACAAGGCAGGACAGTTCTATAAGACTCGTTTCATAGAAGAGTCTACCATATATTCTGATAAACACAGAGGGAAGTGAATGAAAAACTTTGCCAATATAAGGCAGGCAAGTCCTTCAAATTACCTGTTTCACTGAAAAATCTACCCCATATTCTAGGATTGTAGGCTGAAGAAGAATTTCCCAACATTGTAGAGGACCTTTGGTGACTCTCCAGATAGCCAGATTTCTGTGTTGTTAGGTAATATTATGGTTTTGGGGGCCTTTGATGGAGTTAAAGTCTAAAGAGTTAAAGATATTTTTCCCCTTAGTTATGATGTAAAATAAATTCGGTGTAAAAATTTGAAGTTACTAAGAAAAACTAGATAATATAGCATTTTCTCTGAATTTACTAAATACAAATAAATGCAATTCTTACTTGATAACTGTGTTTGTGGTGTATAGTTTTTTTGTACTAAAGATAAAATCTTCATTTTTATTTAGACAAAAGGGGAAAATGTTGTGGAATATTAGTTTAAGATGTGTTACATTTGTTTATACTGTAGAATATTTAATGATGAAAAGATATGTTGTATTTTCTTATGTTACATTTGTTTAACTCTGTAAAACTATTTACCTGTCTAAAATACCTGATTGGTCTAAGAAAGAGCTGAATAGCTATACAGGAGAGGGATAGGCAGGGCTGCCAGGCAGAAAAAATAAAAAAGAAGAGAAATCTAGGTTCGAAATAAAAGCAAGGAACAAGAAAAGAAGAAGAGGAGAACTCTAGGGTTCAGCCACCCAACAAAATATCTAGTCATTGAATAAGGAAAACGGGAAAGATACATAAAATAAAGAAAGGTAAAAAGCCCAAAGGCAAAATGTAGAAGAAGAAAAATCGGTTGACTTAAGTTACAAAAGTTTTCAAGGAACAAGCCACTCTAAGGCCATGCATTCATAAGTAAGAATAAGTCTTCATATACTTATTTGGGAGTTAGGTGGTCTGCCCCTAAAGAATAAAAACTCTACTACACACTGGGTCCACACCAAGAGATAGAGTCTGAGTGCACCAAGAGATAAAGCTGAGTGCAAGGAAGGGCTTCCAAAAGCTGATGGTGGCACAACAAAGAGTGAGTCTGCAAAGAGGGGTGAAAGAGGCTTCTCTTTCATTAATGGATTCCATGATGTCAGATATGCTAGGATACTGGATGCTCACTTTATTCCTGCCCTGATCCAGATTCTCAGTTGGGCAATTCTTCAGGTGTACTTGGGATATTTTATTATAGAGCTGGATTTGGAGATATCAGTCTGAGCTTTAGGGATGTTTCTTGCTTCCAGAACATTTCAGGATACTGAGTTAAAAATATACATACATTTTATAAATACAATAAGTCATAAATTCATACTGACATTTACACTTGACATTAACAAGTTTTATTTAATGTGTAAAATTTAAACTTTATTTTAAAAATAGATATCTTTTTCTCTTTCTAAAAATTTCAGATTATGAATGAAATTAGCATAATTTTATCTACTTATAAATGTATATAAATAGTTTATATATCAGAATTTGGAATTAAAATTATTCACAATTTTATGAAAAAGAAGTCTTCCCAGTAAAAAAAGTAAAACAGCTTTTTGGTTAATTATTCTTAAAGTTTAAAATGCATTCATATACACCGTTGGTTCAATGTATTGCATTTCTTACGTCATTTCAAATAATTGAATATTTATTCAATTTAATTGAGGTGGAGTGAGTAGGTGGAGTCAAAGAGATACCATGTAGCTGCTACAGGAGGCAGATACTGGACACCAGATGGAACTTTACCAGTAGGCCACAACCATGTGGTGATAAAGATGAATAGAAATGGGTTAATTTAATATATAAAACGTAGCTAGGAATATGCTAGAGTCATTGACCAAGTGGTATAGCAATTAATATAGTTTCCGTGTGATTATTTTGGATCTGGGTGGCCAGAGAATGAAGAAGCAGCTTCCATCTACAAGACAAGATGATTCACTTGAGTAAAAAATGAAGATTTACACATGACTTTAATGTGCATATATGCACACATATCATGTTAAAGTGTATTCCTCATGCTTATACTGTTTCGATGTTGGGAGCAGTGAGACCCCAGATCCTGAATTTCTTGTACACAACTTGTTTTCCCCTGATCTGAGTGCCTACAGCTGCTCTGAGCACAAGACCTTCAGGAGTTCCTGATGGCAGGAGAGTGGTTTCTGGTGAGTTTGGCTGGGGCGTGGCTATCTCTATATAATCTGCCCCTGAACACAATAAAGGGGGCTTTCTTGGGGCTTTCTGAACCAGCGTTTGGAGGTCCATGTGTCGGCCTATCTCTGCGTGTGTCGGTCTGTCTCTGCCTCTGTATTCTCAACCTCCAGCCCCTTGCCCGAAGCTCGCGAACTGGGTTCTAGCGCAAAGAGCGCAGACATGGGGGCGCGGTGCGCGGCATTTCTTTACCTTAGAGAATGATCATTTTTATATCAAAAGTAATGTTTGCTTTTTCCTATACTTTCATTATCTTTATGTTGGCAAGCATTTATTCACTCCAGACAGACCACAGAGGATTCTACCCAAGTCTATGTCAGTGAACCACTGAGTTTATTAGGGTTATTTAAAGGAGTGGTCACTTTTAAGAATATGATGGCTGAAATGCAGCTGCGTCACCAAAAAGTCCACTCCAGGATGGGTGATGGCTTTAGAAGACTGTGTCTCTGTATCTCCCTTCAGAATCTGCAGGTGGGTCGCCAGTTGGAAAGTGTAATCCCCAAATAGTTTCTGCTATATAACTTAGCAGACATCTTGAGAACCTTGTTTGAACACTACAAGTTTTATTTACCTCCCTAGTTTTAGGAGCCTCCTCCTCTCTCATGGAGAAAATGTTTTATCTCAGAGGAAATTACTGTGAGAGACCTGACTACAGAATTAAATAAGTCCCATTTAGTCACAGATTATTTTTACAATAATGCATTGATGGAGTATAAATTAACATTATCAAATGACAATTAAGTATATCATATATATTGGAAATGATAATATATATTACACAGCAAAAAAACAATCACTGAATAGGAAGTGTTTGAATGTTCATTCTCCACTACTTCATAGTATGTATCTAAATGAGAAAGCATGTGAATCTTAATTACATTCAAAAACATCTACAAAAGAAGCACAAGTTTAAAGTACTATTGGTTCATTAAAAGGCAGTAAGAAATTTGTTTGATTACATCAAATACCGTGAAAATGTTTCTACACTTTCCAGGTATATTTTAAGATAGAATAAAATCTTGACTCAGCAAAGTCTCTGGAGATCCCTTATATCTCATACTGTAAAAACCTCTGTAATACAGAGGTTTAGACTCAAGTGAAAAATTGATTCATCCTGGTGTTGAAGCCCCCCGTGGACCAATTCCACCGAAATTTCCAATTAAGAAAAAAATTGAATGTCAGATTTCCCAACATCTGTTATTGTATGGTTATATCAGGAATTGATTCTAGTTCCTACTGAAGCTTTCATGACTAATCTATATTTCATGAGGAACATGAACTATGTCTCAGAAGACTGGCAGGTTTCTTTGAAGATCTGAGGTCTATTGAAGATCTAAGAAGGAATTGCAAAATGGTACCAGTTACACAACCAGTAATGACACTTTCATGTGATTCGTGTCGTCTGTTGCTCTTCCCACCTGTCAACTGGGATGAATTTATCATTTCATTTACACTGCAGCAGATGAACAGTTCAGGAAATCTCCTCAAAAGGTAAAACTGTCTCTCTTTACTAAAACACGTTTATTATACCTGCTCTGGATTTTCTCCATTTCATATCTGTCATGGGTTATTTTCCACAGTTTTGTCTCTAACAGAATGCAAATCAATTCTGCACGTTTATTTCTAGGTTTGGTTTAGTTCTTTTCAGCCAAAACTATCACAATAGTATCACAAAAGTATCACAATACTTTAAAGCCTTTAGTTATATCTTTCCATGAGAATTTTTTTTTAAAAGAACATCTAAAAATGCAAACATGGCTATATCACCATCCTGGGGTTGACCCTTCAATGGTTCTCTTTTGTGAATATAAAAACAGTCCCTAATGCTTCTTTATGTATGCAAACTTTCCAGGACAGCTCAATTTCAGCTTATTTCTTATTCTTGATTACCTCTATGTGAGCTTATGTTGCTCCCATAACAAACCTCATACAGTTGCTTAGTTGTACCTTCATGATTCATAATTATGCATTGCACATCCTGCTTCCTCTGCTGAGAAACGTCTCCCTTCTGACTTATGAATGCCTTTTTATTTCTTGCCCCTTGTTGATAGTGTGTTAAAAAAAAAAAAACTCTAACTTTGTTTGAGTATAGGAGTATTTTTCGTAATCTTCGTGCACTGTTTTATATGTATAGAGTTAATGCTTTCATGGCACACATTGATTATTCATTAACAAAAACTCTTGTCTGTAAGCCATGCTGGGGAAAATGAAATGCTCCTTGGTTACGAGCAAAGCATGTCATCTCTCTTTTAAAGACTGAAGAATGTCAATAACTCAGCATATACTTAACCAAAAGATTGGCTATTGAGGTAGAGGATTCAGAGGATAGAAGGCCAGGGTGGTTTTAGAGTCTGATTTCCAGAGTTCTGACAGATTCTATTTCTGTTGTAAACCAGCTACTTTTATTTACTTTCTATTTATTTATTTAATTATTTTCTTACTTACTCACTTTGGGTTCTGAAAGTCACATGAAACTAATACATTAAGAACACCATGAAGGACAGATGGGTGGATGCTACTGCCAGGGGAAACAGAAGAACACTTTCCTACTGAAGCCAATTAAATAGGAAATGTTCATGACAGGAATTGCCTCACTGCCCAAACCCTTTACTCCATCCATAGCAAATGACCTCTCCTTCAGTCCTTGCCTGCTGAAGTTAGAGGTTTAACAGAAAACAGGGTTCATATTTCCTCACTCTGAGCTCCACACCTCTCCTATGACACTAAGGAAAATTTACAAGATATTCCAAAAATGTGGTTTGAAGAAAGTGAGTAGGTAGGAGCTCTCCTCTCCTGCCCACACACATTACACATAATAAATACATGTATATAATACATAAAATGAATAAGAAATTTTGGAGTATTTTCTTTACTTCTAGGAAATTTAAGAATATTTTTACTTTGTAAGTTAACTTTAGGTGCACCCGTTATATCTGCTAAGTGCTAAGTATGTGGTTTAAATATAGAATATAGACCAGCATTAACCATTTAAACCTCATCACTTTGTACACCTGAGGAAATATCTTAGAAATGTTCTGTTCTTGCTAAGACAGAACTTCTTTGTCTAACCACTTAGACACTAAATCAGTATCATGCCTTTTCCAAAGTTATTGTACTTAAAATAATTACATGACTACAATATTACATTATATGCCATTATACTAAGGACAATATAAATAAATATTTTTTAGAAGTCATTGGAATAACAATCAGTGATAAAATTTTTGATATGCTTTCATGATATCAGTATTCAAATGGAATAATCATAAACTCCTAGAATATTTGACAATATATTTATATTTTATCTAGTAATATTTTGTTTAAGGGAAATTTAAATTTGTTAAAATACATAGTTTTAATTTTAATACATAGACATTCTGCTTTCACTGACCCTGAGGAGACAGGACAATATTTTCCATTCATTTCATACAATAAAGTTATAGAAAAGAAATCTAATTAGCCTGACATCTATTATTTCCCCTAGGCAACCAATATAGTTGCTTCAGAGGATTTAATGATTAGCTCATTCTGTGTCCATCCTGAAGGTTGGGATTATACTTATATTAGCGTAGGGAAAAATGGAGATGTTGTTTAAGGTTGGGCATGAAAAATTTTCTGTGTAGTGATTCTCTGGTGATGTGGCAAGTGACTCCCAATATGGTCACTTCATTGCTGCTCTTTCCAATGTAGAATGTTATTTGAACAGATTTTCTATAATTGTGAAAGTTTGGGATTCAATCCTGAACCAAGTATAATCTGAAAGACGGTCACTTGTATTTTTTTACTATCAAGCTTCTCCTTAGAGACTTCTTACTTCAGAGTAACTAGTAGTAGACACAACAGGTAAAAAGTCATGAAATAAGTCAAAAATCACAAAACTTTTTGTACCATTTCTTACTGTTTACCCCTCTGGTCCATCAAATAATCCAGTCTCAAAACTGCAGTCCGGAACAAGATTTCACCTACTGCATGTTTGGATAGCAGTTTAATTGTAAAAAGATTTTGTTAATCATACGTTCTAACCATAATACAGCATAGGAATCATACCAATAAATCTTGTTTGGTTTTCATGTAAGCTGTTAGTAAAAATCTTTGGTCGGTTATGCATGTGATTTCAATCATGGCGGGTTTTCTTTTCATTAAGAATTATTAGCATTTTATTTTTAAAATTCTTTAATTTTTCAGTTTATTTTCTCTTAAGCCAAACTTCAGTGGCTTCAGCTTTTATCAAACTTCCACATAGGTGCAGAAAGGTATGGCATTCTCAAGTGTGTATTTCAAGTTGTACACGTTATACATGGAGAAAGCAGACTAGCACAGAGGGAGTAAATACACAATAGAGGTGCTTTATTCTTCTCTTTCATTGGGTCCTTTTTGCTCTTTAAAAATTATGACTTATTAGTCAGTCAGCACTGAATTATTTTCTTGTGTGTGTGTGTGTGTTTTTAATTTTTTTATTTTTTTTATTTATTTTTATTAATTAATTTATTTAATTATTAAAGATTTCTGCCTCTTCCCCGCCACCACCTCCCATTCCCCCCCTCCCCCCATCAAGTCTTCCTCCCTCCTCAGCCCAAAGAGCAAGCAGGTTTCTCTGCCCTGTGGGAGGTCCAAGGACCACCCACCTCCATCCAGGTCTATTAAGGTGAGCATCCAAACTACCTGGGCTCCCACAGAGCCAGTACGTGCAGTAGGGATCAAAAACCCATTGCCATTGTTCTTGAGTTCTCAGTAGTCCTCATTGTCCATTATGTTCAGCGAGACCGGTTTTGTCCCATGCTTTTTCAGACCCCGGCCAGCTGGCCTTGGTGAGTTCCCGATAGAACATCCCTGTTGCCTCAGTGTGTGGGTGCACCCCTCGCGGTCCTGAGTTCTTTGCTCGTGCTCTCTCTCCTTCTGTTCCTCCTTTGGATCGTGAGACTTCAGTCCAGTGCTCCAATGTTGGTCTCTGTCTCTGTCTTCTTTCATCGCCTGGTGAAGGTTAATATTCAGGAGGATGCTTATATGTTTTTCTTTGGGTTCAACTTCTTATTTAGCATCTCTAGAATCGCGAATTATAGTCTCAATGTCCTTTATTTATGGCTAGAAACCAAATATGAGTGAGTACATCCCATGTTCCTCTTTTTGGGTCTGGCTTAACTCACTCAGGATAGTGTTTTCTATTTCCGTCCATTTGTATGCAAAATTCAAGAAGTCATTGTTTTTTACTGCTGAGTAGTACTCTAATATGTATATATTCCATACTTTCTTCATCCATTCTTCAATTGAAGGGCATCTAGGTTGTTTCCAGGTTCTGGCTATTACAAACAATGCTGCTATGAACATAGTTGAGCATATACTTTTGTTGTATGTTTGGGCATCTCTTGGGTATATTCCCAATAGTGGTATTGCTGGGTCGAGAGGTAGGTTGAACCCGACTTTCCTGAGAAACCGCCACACTGCTTTCCAAAGTGGTTGCACAAGTTCTAATTCTTCGCGACTAACAGGTCTATTTAGATCGTTCACCTGGTCTTGGTTTAGGTTTGGTATATGGTACTTATCTAAAAAAGTGTCCATTTCTTTTGCATTTTCCAGTTTTGTGGCATACAGGCTTTTGTAGTAAGATCTAATGATTCTCTGAATTTCTTCTGTGTCTGTGGTTATGTCCCCCTTTTCATTTCTGATCTTATTTATTTGCGTGTTCTCTCTCTGTCATTTAATTAGTTTGGATAGGGGTTTGTCAATCTTGTTGATTTTCTCCAAGAACCAACTTTTTGTTTCATTGATTCTTTGGACTGTTTTCTGTGTTTCTATTTTGTTGATTTCTGCCCTCAGTTTGATTATTTCCAGTCTTCTACTCCTCCTGGGCGCGTCTGCTTCTTTTTTTTCTAGAGCTTTCAGGTGTGCTGTTAAGTCCCCAATGTATGCTTTCTCCGTTTTCTTTAAGTGGGCACTTAGTGCTATGAACTTTCCTCTTAGCACTGCTTTCATCGTGTCCCATAGGTTTGAGTATGTTGTCTCTTTGTTTTCATTAAATTCAAGGAAGACTTTAATTTCTTTCTTAATTTCTTCCTTGACCCAGGTGTGGTTCAGTAGTTGACTGTTCAGTTTCCATGAGTTTGTCAGCTTTCTGGGGGTAGCATTGTTGGTGCCTTCTAACTTTAATCCGTGGTGATCTGATAAGACACAGGTGGACACTGATATTTTTTTGTATCTGTGGAGGTTTCCTTTGTTTCCAAGTATGTGGTCAATTTTCGAGAAGGTTCCATGAGCTGCAGAGAAGAAGGTGTATTCTTTCCTATTTGGGTAGAGTGTTCTATAGATGTCTGTTAAGTCCATTTGATTCATTACCTCCAACAATTCTCTTAATTCTTTATTAGTTTTCTGTCTGATTGACCTGTCCATTGGTGAGAGAGGTGTGTTGAAGTCTCCTACTACTAGTGTGTGTGATTTAATGTCTGCCTTGAGTTTTAGCAGTATTTCTTTTACATAAGTGGGTGCTTTTATATTAGGGGCATAGATATTCAGGATTGAGACTTCATCCTGCTGAATTGTTCCTGTTATGAGTATAAAGTGTCCCTCTCGATCTCTTCTGATTGATTTTAGTTTGAAGTCAGTTTTGTTAGAAATTAGTATGGCCACACCTGCTTTTTTCTTAGGACCATTTGCTTGAAAAACCTTTTCCCAACCCTTTACTCTGAGTAGATGCCTGTCTTTGTGGTTGAGATGAGTTTCTTGCAAACATCAGACTGTTGGATCCTGTTTTCGTATCCAATCTCTTAGCCTGTGTGTGTTATTCTTGTACATGGAGGAACTGCAAAAAGAACATGGCCAAGCTGGGCGGTGGTGTCACACGCCTTTAATCCCAGCACTCAGGAGGCAGAGGCAGGCAAATCTCTTGTGTGAGTTCGAGGCCAGCCTGGTCTAGAAGAGCTACGGAAAAATCCTGTCTCGGAAGAAAAAAAAAAGAAAAAAAATGGCCAATTCAGGGGAAAATGCAGTGGTAGGTGTCAAGTTCTTCTGTGAAATGTGGCAAATTCTCACAAGGGCCTTTGGGGGTCATCTGGAAAGGGGCACTATTAATTAGTGGGGTCAAGAGGTTTTAGCTCGCTTTAGTTCAGCTGAGAAATTGTTCATATGGTGCCAACCAAGTTCATGCAGCTTCATAATCACTACTCCTTACAGTGCATTCTAACGCAAGTCAACGCTGTACATCAGGATTGTTTAAGAGTAAATAAACTCGGTATGAATGTTTACCTAAGTGAACACAGCTCTTCTACAGATTGGTTGTTAAGGAAAGTGATCTCTGTCAGATGCAAATATCAGTTCTTAGATTTCAGAATCTGTGCCAATCAATGGTTTAGCTAGTAAAAAAAAACCTGCATTCTTGCATCTGGTCTGAAGAATACAGTGGATAGCTAGCTCCTCCTGGACTTGCCAGCAGTAGAAGTAAGATCAAAGAACACCATAGTACATATGTAGAGGGTAGGCACCACCTCATCTCTGAGAAACTTAGAGGAGAGGAGCACCAGTCTTACCTTCTCTTGAGAGTGTTACATAAAACGATGTTCCTTGGGATATAGCAGGAAATATTCACTTGCAGTACCTTAAATTTGAAATGCATGCATTTATGCTACATATTCTTAAATGTGGGTATCATAGACATTATATGTAGTATGTATTTTGTTTTAAGAAATAAACTTTAAAAACAACCACATTAAGCTGTCTTTGATTGTGAATATTATTTTATTATTCGGGGCTGATCACATCTCCAGCTGCGTTGTCATGCGAACATTTCATTATCCTATCACAAAAAAAAAACAGGCTTCTGTTAGAGGAAAATACCCATCTGGGTCATATCAAATTTAATTACTCTAGTACTCATGTAATTATGGAGTTCTCTCGAGTTCCAAGTAGATGCACTCCCTTAAAATGAATAGTTTTGCCATGAGGAAAGAGTATAATCCTTTTAGTGGAGGCGCATTTAAGAAATGAAGAGGAGGTTTAAATGGATCAACACAGAGAACAAAAAGGAAAACCTTAAAATTCTTTTCTTTCTCCCTCCACCCCCTTGCCAACCTCCAATATAGAATACAGTACACTAGCAACATAAGGAGAAAACAAATCCATTTTGGAGTCAACTGGGATGTGCCAGTATTATTTTTCATATCTGTAATATACCACAATGAAATGGTTATCCTTTTTTTTTTGTTTGTTTGTTTTTTCTGGTTATCTTACATTCAAGTGATGGCTTCAGCTTCTTGGTAGGAATAGAAATTGTCAGAGGGTGACAATAAAATAACTGCAAAATTGGATAATAAGTGAGACAGAGAAATGTGCTGTGAAATGTAACTTGCAATGCAAGACTAGGGACTACAGTATCTAGAAGAGAACTGGGGAAAATGTTACAGAAATGGAAGGGTAGATGGAGGATCTTACTGTGACTTGATGCATTACTGTGAGTCTACACAGGAACCAATTCTAAGATGAGGTTCAAATGCAAGAGCATGCCTAGTTTGTTCAAGGAAATAGTGATCTGGGAGGTGGTGGTGCATGCCTTTAACCTTGGAACTCACAGTAGAGGCAGGCATATCTCTGTAAGTTTGAGGCCAACCTGGTCTACAAAGTGAGTTCCAGGACAGCGAGGACTGTTACACAAAGAAAGCCTGTCTTGATAATCAAGAAAAAAAAATCAGAAAAGAAAGAAGTATCAAGGACACTGTGACTGAATTGAAGTAAAGGTGGAGACATTCCTTCTAAGAGAATGTAGTTAGCAAGACCACATTAGAAAAAGGCCTTGTGAGTACTGTTATGAGCATGACTTATACAAAACTCAAAAGGAACCTCTGTTTGGCTTCACTAATTTCAATGCTTCTCTTTAAATTCCTATCCTGGAAATAGCATCCCCATTACAATGATGGAAACTTCTTCCTAACAAGATGAACTTTGGGCCAGGAGTGCTTTCTTCTGATGAATGGACCAATGTTGTTATCCTAGGTTTAGATTATTATTCAAGTAGATTTTAGAGAAAAATATACTGTTTCACATAAATCCTACCTTGGTTTATACTGATCTCACTTACTTGATCTCAACTTCTCTTGTCTTTCTGCCTTCCATCATGGAATGACTAAGTGGGAGGCCCTTGAAAGATACCAGTTTCATACTCTTCAATCTCCACATTTTTAGAACTGAGGTAAATGAATTTCTATTCATCATAAAATATCCAATATTTGAGCCGGGCGATGGTGGCGCACGCCTTTAATCCCAGCACTCGGGAGGCAGAGGCGGGCGGATCTCTGTGAGTTCGAGACCAGCCTGGTCTACAAGAGCTAGTTCCAGGACAGGCTCCAAAACCACAGAGAAACCCTGTCTCGAAAAAGCAAAAAAAAAAAAAAAAAAAAAAAAAAAAAAAAAAAAAAAATCCAATATTTGATGTTTTGTTATATCTGCTGCAAATGAACTAAGTTAAGCTGAACATTTGTGGGGGGGAATGTGATAAATTCAGTATGAGTTTTACTAAAATGTCTATTAGTCATTGAACACCAAGAAGTTCTAAATTAGGAAGTGACATTTGTTACTTACCAGGATGTTAGAAGTTTTAGAATCTACAGTTCTAGATGAGGTTACCCAGGGACTACAAATAGAGAAGAGCACCAAGTTCTATATCCCGAAGCTTTCCAACATTAAAAATGGAATGGATGGGGAGGTCACATAATGTGAACCATGAATGTAGGAGAAACATAAAGCATATCCAAGGGAATAGATGATAGGTCACTGGATAATAAAATCCAGAGTTTTGAAGAGATAAGTGTTTGGCAGAAATTAATCCACTACCCATTTTTGTTCATATGAATACTGTTGAGATATTTTTACACACACTCACACTTGGTACTGTGTATAAATACATATATTCTATTTCATCCTATTGAATAGTAGTTTGAAGGCAAAGCTGATCATGTACATAAATAAATCAAGCTTCAATTTTAGTAGCGAAAAACACAGGTCCCATTCATCTCATTGAACTGTACTAGAATTCCTTCTTCCATGTTTTGCACAATTTGTTCCGAAAGCTTCTACCTTACTTAATTTACCACGTGGGAGATGAAGAAAGATTGCTGTTCCAAGTTCATGTATGCCATACGGAAAACAATTAAAACCTATTTCAGATGTTGCTTGTTGCCTTGGATTTTACTTTTCAAAACTGGTGAATGAATTTCTGTATAAATGAATCCAGTCTTCTCAATTTTAGCCACTCCCGGTATGACAGTCATGGAAGGAGTCTAGTACACAAGATTCTAGGTAAGACAGAAAAGAGAATCGCTATTTCAGACAGGGACCCAATAACCCAAAAGGCCTCCATCATTTCCTTTCAGCAGAAATATTTCTTCCATCAGGTGCAGAAAGGCATGAGGTAAGGTATCTGTCAAAACTAGAGGCAGATAGGACAACTTCACTGAGTTAAGCATGCAGTTATGGCTGGAAATGCAAGGCCATGCACTTTCACAAAAAATAACACAAAAGATGGCAGCAGATTTGGGTACATGAGAACCACCCAGCTTGTAAAAGTCTGAGGAGTCACATTCTGTATGTAAAATAGGAAATTCATGTCATTTATATTTGCTGACGACTTTGAAAAACTAATGAAGTATTCATGATGGCTCTCAGTCAGTGAACTTCTGAATCCTGTTAATGTGTGTGAGCATTTAAAAATGGATACTAATAGAGTCCCTCCCTCCCTCCCTCCTTCCCTTCCTCCTTCTTTCTCTCTGTCTCTCCATCCCTCCGTCCTTCCCTCCTTCCCTTCCTCCATTTCACTCTCTCCCTCCTTCCCTCATTCCCTTCCCTTCTCTGTTTACTCGTTTCCCTTTCTTCTATATATTTGCCTAGATATTGGTTCTGGGTGTCAATATGATGCTGGTGCTGAAGAACCAAGGTGAGGCCCACAGGGTTCTACCTACCAGCACACAGACAACTCTTCAATAGTCCAATATCAGAACCAGGAAATTAGGCATGACTTGAAAAAAGTATTCTCATTAATTTGAAGACATTTGCACTGCTCTAAATCATTTTTGCAAAGCAGAAATACTCAGTCTCCATTCATCTCATAATAAAAATTAATGAGATAACATATATTTCAATCATATTTCAATGTTTCTGTTTTACATATTTTGGGTATAAGATTTTACTGGGTTTACAAGACTTTCTTGCTGTTGATAAATGGTTTTATATAATCACTCCTTTATTATATAAAATAGAACATAAATATGGAATTCTAAAATTATCTGTTTGAAGTACTAGCAAAATTTATTTGAAAAAAGACAACATATACCAAAGGAAAACTAAATTGGCATACTTTAATTCTACAAAAATGTATAAATATTTAAATTTACAGCAAAAGAACAATTATACCATTTCGTAATGCTTACAACATTTAAAATGTTTAAATCTTTATGCACAATCCTCTGTGTGGAACATGTCTAAACATTTTTGAGATTACTTTCTCTAGCTGTGACTACACTGATTTTAAAAACTGATGGTCCCCACCCATCTCAAAGAAAGTTCTGTGGTTATGGGTTCCTGTTTCTCCCTTGTGCTATTTTTAGATGAAGAAACACCAGGACCCAAACAGCATTGTCTTTAAGTTTTAACCGCACCGTTAAACACAGGATGAAAATTTTAGTTTTGAAGCATCTGTTTCAGAAACATCTTAGATGAAACAATATCTAATATTCTTTTTGATTCTAACTCACCAGACAGAGGAGAATGATTCCTCCTCCCACAACAACAATGTCAGTAAAGCATTACTGTACATAATGATGAGCCAATTATCAGAGAGTGGTCCTCACCTGAAATATCTCGACAGAAGACTGTGTTGAATCACTACTTTCTCAGGGAGATGTTAAAAATAAATTAAATGAAAATTTCTCTTCAAATTTATAAAACACTAAAAAACAAAAACCAGGAACAAGTCTATACCAACTAGTTAAACAAATTGCTAGTCATCCAACACCTTAGCTGCCTACAGTATTTTATACTTGATAACACTCTGAAAATGGTGTAATCAAACCAGACACTCCTATGTGATACAGAAGAAATGCCGTGTTTCCACTCCCTATCTGACGTTTTGGGAGCTTATGACTGAATCTTGAAACACAAGCTCTGATGACACACTGAATTCCTGCTGGCCAATTACACTGGACATTTAGTCAAAGTTGTAAGTTCTCAGTTGAACAAAATAACATCTCAAGGATAAGGTTCATATTTGGTGAGGTCTTTATTTTTTTCGTATTTATTCGAATCATTATGCCTGCAATTTAAGAATGCATTCAATTTTGCCTCTTTTGAAACTAAAACTTGATTTCCTAGATCAGATACAATGGATATGACTATGCTTGTTCACCTCTCAAATGGAGTAACCATATGTACGGGAGCAACCAATATTCTGAAGTTTGCTGAACCAACTCTACTGTATCCTTAACCTCTCGCTAATTTTAAGAAAACCATTAAAATCCAGTTATGCTATTTTATCATAGCAGTTTATTTTCCCCTCCTTTGTTTTCCTTATTATTTATTGGGCTGTTTCTAAGCACTAAGGAGAAATCAAATTTACATATTATGCTTATAACAAAGCGACCCTGGGAGACCTAGAAACGTTTTCTGGTTTCTCTGTACTCTGCAAAGCTGCAAACACAGAACTCACTCAGTGTTCTCAGGAATGGACGGTTTAAGAGGCTGTGTAAGCTGTAGGTCAGCCTCACTTTACCTTCAAGAGAATTGCAAGAAAACAGATGATAACAGATTTCTACCAGTTACTACTGAAAAGCTTGCTGCTGCTTTCCTCAAACCATTTGTGTGCTGGTGCTAGGGTGTTCTACACTTCTGTAAACATTATATTTTCAGGGAAAATAATCACTGTGATGCAGGTCTTCTATTGTCTGTGGTCTTATTTTATTGGACAAATTTTATTAAATAATAAAAAGCAATAAGAATCAAGTTACTAATAAAAGATTTTGACGAAGGTTATTTTTCCATTATTGTGCCTTTATATATTTTTGGCAGTAGTTTTAGGAGTCTTGGCAGCTTAGTTTATAATACTATGATCTTTGGGCAAGCTACACTATATGTCCATGGCTCAGTTTTATAATCTATAAACACAGAAATTAATGGTATAACATCTTTAATGTTTTAAGGTTTCTATAATATCTTTTGTTAATAGATTTTTACATTGAAAATAAACTTTATATAGTCATTGTCAAAACATGAAAATAAACATGATTTTGAAAGAATGTATTATCTCCTTTTTAGACTCAAAAATCTTAGCCCTTCTGTGATCAATCTAACACAACCAAAAAGCTGAGACTATATTTTTTCAGTAAAGTGAAGCAACTTATATCTTAAAGCAGCATTTTAATAAAATGATATATTTCATTTCCATAAGGCAGGTGATTTTAACAGAGATGACAACATATAGTCCTTTAATATGAAGGATTTGGGGAAAAATGAACATTTGGAAACAAAGCTCTAAAAATTCTCTGTAAAGATGTTTCTGGACTCTAGAGTTTTAAATATGAAATCTTATGATACAATGCTTCTTAACAACTTCAACACACTCTTAATCTCATTAGTTTCAGAAGTATAATTAGTGTATGCCAAGAGATAACAAAAGAAGCTAAATATAGCCAGTGGGCAAAACTAGTATAAACCTTGGTTTATAAAAGACTTCAATGCCTGGGTTTGTAGATTGGCAATAGGGTGCTTACACCTTACAAAGATGTGGACTTGGCACTGAAATCAAAAGATTGAAATAAATGTAATTGTATTCCCAAGTGTGTGTTGGAGACTGGCAGAAATTGATGTAAATAAAAGAGTAGATTTATTTTTGGTCAGAGATATAAAAGCAAGAAAGTGCAGACAGGACAAGAATGTGTTATACTAAATAGGTAATGTTTGAAAAGAAACCTAAAGAAAATTAAAAAGAGTGACATGTAGCCGGGCGGTGGTGGCGCACGCCTTTAATTCCAGCACTTGGGAGGCAGAGGCAGGCGGATCTCTGTGAGTTCGAGACCAGCCTGGTCTACAAGAGCTAATTCCAGGACAGGCTCCAAAACCACAGAGAAACCCTGTCTCGAAAAACCAAAAAAAAAAAAAAAAGAGTGACATGTATGGGACAGATAGAACCAACACTAAAGCAGTAACTTGCTTGGCAGCCAGGACAGTGTAATGAAATGAAAGATGATAAGAGATTAGAAAACAGAAATATCGCCGGGCACTGGCGGCTCACACTCTTAATCCTAGGGCTTGGGAGGCAGAGAACTCTCTGTGAGTTTGAGACCAGCCTGGTATACAAGAGCTAGTTGCAGAACAGGCTCCAAAACTACGGAGAAGCCCTGTCTCAAAAAAAAAAATACAAAACAAAAGAGATATCTATGCATGTGCATGTACACACATGTAAATGCTGTGTTATGCACATATCCATGTGCAGAGAGTTTGTGCATATATGTTTTGTGGAGTGCACATAGAGACATGACAGGAACTATGTGATGAGTTGAAAATTAATGAGAAGGTTATGTTCAGGGAAATGTAATAATTTGTTTTTAACAGTATCTGTGTGACTGTTGTAATTAAGAAAACAAGTGTAGCATTGGGTAGCATAAGACTTGGGAAAAATATGGTGTTATAGTAATACTGCATGGGATTTAGAAGGTCAGAAATATTAACATACAATGGATGGTTTCTGGTTATATACCAAAGAGAGAATTAAGTTAACTTCAATTTCCAGATGGTTAGACTTATTTTGCCCAACCTTTTGACATTGCAACATGATGTTGTCATCTACAAAATCAGCACTTGACCACAATGTAGTCAGTTATCAAAAAAGTGTGGATTTCTAAACATATCTTGATCAAGTTTAAATTTTGTTTTTAGCCAACTTCTCATTAATTTTGGCTGCAGGCAGTTCCATGCAGGTAGGAAGGATTGGAAAGTCTGAAAGAGAAAGAAAAGTCAAAAGTGACTTTACCTATTTTATATGTGTGTGCACGCTCACACAAACAGGACGTGAATGCACATGTGGATGTCAGAAGTCAATCAAAGGCCTCATCAGTTGGTTTTATGGACACAATCTCTCATTTGGCCTAGAGCTTTGCAATTAAGCTAAACTGGATGACCAGGAAACTCAAGGAATTCACTGCTCTTCACCCACTCAGTGCTAGGATTAAAAACACATGCCAGCAATCTAGTGGTTACTTGCTCTTCTAAATACGGGTGCTTGGGCTCAGGCTCAGGTTTACATGCTGGGGGTGGTGGGACATGAACACTTTTGCCAATTGTGTGAATGATCCCTCAATTCTCAACTCTCTAGTTTTGACTTGAACATCCTAAAAGGTGAAACTGAGTTTTTCCTTATGAGAAAAACCCAGAGGAATGTATAGACTGAATCAACTGAAAAAATCTACTTGCCCGGATCAGTGTGTGTGTGTGTGTGTGTGTGTGTGTGTGTGTGTGTGTGTGTGTATGTGTGACTCACTGTGATTCCAATCAAGGCTTTCATTTACTTTACTGAAGGCAAATATTTTTGAAGAACTTAAATCTTTCTGGTTTCAATGTTTTGTATCATTTTGTCTCTCCACACGCCTATTTTTTTTTTAATTTTCAGACACTACACAGCATATATTCAAGTCACCTGAGGAGTCTTTGAGAGTGTTTCTTATGTTCTTATGTATTTCAATGTGACCATAACAAATTTTCATTTACATAAAATGTTTCTGAGATGCTTCAATTTTAGCTCCCATTAAGCGATTATATTCTTTCAAAATGTCATTGACCACACTCCCTATCTATAATATGTGTTTTGATTGCCATAGGTAGAAGACATTATATAATGAACTTGAGAGTTTACACTTTTTTAATTTTCTGAAAAATAATATATAGGGGTATTTCATGTTTATTGAGTCAGAACAAGAAGAAAGCATAGGAGAAAAGAGTGGAGACAGAAAATGAACTTGTTTATAGGCTTCAGGTGACTTGAGTGATCATGATCAGTTTAAAATTGACTGTCTTTTGAGAGCCATGGGTTTCTGTTAGAGATGGTATGAATAATGTCTATCCCATGAATAAAAGCTCTGATATTAAATCTTTTGTCCAAAATTTTGGGAATCTAAGAATTCCTTGAAGTTCTTGGAGTAAAGGATGCTTGAGCTTTAAACAACAAACCTGAAGCTTTCCAAGTTGGATTGTTTTTCACAGTTCCAACAGTGTGGAGCCAAAGTGGAAGGGAAAGCAGCTAGGAAAATAAAGGTCTTGAGAAAAATCTATCTTCATTCTAAAGGGGTGTGTGTGTGTGTGTGTGTGTGTGTGTGTGTGAGAGAGAGAGAGAGAGAGAGAGAGAGAGAGAGAGAGAGAGAGAGAGCGCATGGGGGCAGAGAAAGATAGAGACAGAGACAGGAGAGAAAGACAAAGATAAAAGGTGGTGGATAGACTAAAGAAAGGTGTAGCTAGCAATTAATGCTTTTTCTAGATCATCTAAAACAAAAGGTCAAAAGAACGGACTTTCTACTCCTGAAGAATCTTCTTCTATTTCCACGCCCATAGAATTCCTCTAGCTGCTAGAGACACAAATCAAATGTACATACACAACTAGATGGTTACTTAAATATTAAATATAAAAATTTGTTGACATCCCATCACTGTGTTTGTGTCTTTTTCACAACATCAGTTCGTTCACTGTGAACAAAGGAATTTTAAAGTTGAAATAACACATGACATCCCCTAAATAAGACTGAGCCACATTTCACTCCAAACCATATCTAGTAGTTTAATTAATATCACATTAATGAATTCTCATGAATTTTGTTTTCCAATGATTGATGTTAGATTTAATACTATAGCAATAAATTATTATAGCGCCATACTTTTTAAAAAATAAAATACAAAGTGCCAATGACATCACTGACTGAACTAAAAGTGGTAGAAACAGTTTTAAATTGAATCTAAAAGGTCACCTTTCACCTACAGTCCTAGAGTGAAGGGAAAAGGTGCAGCTTTGTGTATGCAGACAGAAAGGGCAGCTGGGGATTCAGATCCTGAAATCAAGTCTCAGAGTGAGACTGTCCTCAGGTGGAGGTGAAGATTCTCTCCCAGCGATTCCTGGAGTTTATAATGCTCTTGTTTTTCTCGATATCAGACTCACTCTCTTCATTATTAGACTTAAATTTTTTATGTAAAATAAATTTCTAAGTCCTTTATTTGGTATGATAATATAATATTCTAAGAATTCAGTAGCAAACTTAATTTTTTTCTTTGTACTGATCATTTTGTGTTATGAATTCAATTTTTAAGTGTTCCAACTGTTAGCATAGAAATTCATCGTGGTTCCATGAAGCATTTTTTTAAAAGAAAGTTTTATAAAGCAATGATAATATTTCATAATTAAGATATAGTATAAGGCATTACATGATCTCTCTTTCATCATTATTACAACATAAAATAAAAAATCAACCCCAAGTAACTCTGTGACAAGAGGCTAATAAAGACATTTTAAAAGGAAACGCAAAGTGTATTTTTCCCCAAACAGTTCAAATGTTTAATAACGGTATCCTATTACTTATATTTTATGTGCTTCTTTAATCAGATACAAATTTTAGTAGGGAAATAAACATTCCTAAAAATGAATTATAAACAACTGTGTTTTAGAATACTAAAAGTATTTTTTAAAACTTTTAATTCGGCAAAGTTAATAATTTCACCAAACCAAAACAATGGATAAACAAAAGTGTAGAGACGTTCATTCACATCTTGGGAGAAACAGTCTTCATGCCCCCAAGGTCATGTTCCTCAGCAACCATTGTTGAGATCTGCTGCCACTGCAGTCCTGCATAGTGGGCACCATCTTGTCATCTTCAGAAGGTTCATCCAGACATTGGTTACTGTTGACATGTCTCAAAGTGAGTCTCTGCAAACGAGAAGCAACAGTCAGTAACTTACTAGTAACCAGATTAAAAGTTCTCTTCAAAAACATTCTATATCATTTCAATATACAGTAATATGAAATGTTTTATAAAGGAACTATGTACAGGTGTCTCTAAATTACCCATGTAACTATGATCATAAGATGATTGCTATTGTCAGATACACCATCATTTGAGCGAGGAATTGTCTGACATTTATTATAGACTGCGGGAAATTAAGACATCTTTGCTAAAAACTTATTAATGACCTTGGAGTTCAGTTGAAGGTGACATATATTAATCATTATGAAGAAGCTTGGTTTTCTAGTCAGCAACAATTTGATAAACGCAGAAGTCAACAACACAACTGGCAATCAAATGAACAAAATAGCCAGAGATAATCACATTAAAAACTACTAAACTATAGTATCTTAGACATTAACTGTAGACCAGTGATTAGTGTACCCAGAAATAATCAATCTAACTTCGTGGGATGCTTATCATATTTCCGCAAATTTATCAGCACTAAATTGAAACAGAGATAATGATGCACTTTGTTATCTTCCACGGGTCTAATAACTGAACTGTGTTTAGTCTTCGCACAGCTTTTCTTTCCAATTGTAATGAAATTCACTTTTTAGGACTGTATTTCCACATATTTTAAGGCGATATTCTTTCAAGCTATCAATTATATTATTTTGCTAATTCCATGGGCCATGCCCAGAAACACACACACACAAAAGATCTTTACGTTAAAATGCTCTCACACATGTGAGGTAATTGGCAAGTTGTTCTTGAAAACTGTGTCCTAAACACATGTTTTTATAAATTACCCAAACTAAAAGTTGGGGAAGTTTTCTTTTTATAATGTTTTCTTGCACTTGACAATTTGTTGGCGGTACGTATCGTCAACACAGAGAAACACCTGTAGCTCGTCCTGTGTTTTGCTGTTGTAAGAAAAGACAAAACAGAGGGTAGGCTTCTTGGGAAGATGTCTCTCTGACCACAAGCAGGAAATTAAAAGGCTAGGTGTTTAAAAACGAAGGTAATGTCAAGATTGAAGCCTCTGTTGTCGTTTTTTAATACAGAGTCTCAAGTCATTTTTAGCAAAAAAAAAATAAAAAAAAAAAAAAAAAGAAGTAAAAAGTAATGGCCTAAGATAACAAGAAGATGGCTGGTTTATTCTTACAATGTCAGGAAATTCAACGATTAGTCAGTTTTAAAATTAGATACAAAATTAAACAAAATAAATATTCTCCTTTAAAAAACGTTGTAGGTAAGATCAACAGGAACAAAGAAAATCATGTCTATATCAGATTTGCGTCAACTTATGCGTACATTCTCCTTCAGAAAAGCACTTCCCATTGTGTTCTTTAATAGTTTTCTTTTAAAAAACAATTTTTTATTTATTGAGTAGGTTACCACACAATGAATTATACAATGTACTGTCATTACTTTATTGTAGTATAATCATTTATCACAGTAATTGAATGATTTGTTCAATTATCATATGTCACATTGGAATAAAGAGTTTTTAAAATTACATAGAATAATTTGTAATGCCACAAGTAATGTCAGTACAGAACGTTATAGTTAGTATTGTTCTTTCTAATCAATGTTTAGTCTCCTTTAAAAAAAACTTATTAGCAGTTAAAACCCACTTCTCCAAAGGTAACAAATGAACAACCAAAAAACTCTGTCTAATGTAGAACACTAGAAAGCCAAATATTTCAGGCTCAAGTATTCCTAAGCATGAATTAATTTCTCTCTTTTACTATGTTGGACACCGGGAAAAGCCACCAAAATCATTCTGAAGTCTCTGATTCTTCATTAGAAAACTCTGAGTTACATTTTACAAATGTTCACACATCTCTTCCCCCTTCTGTTCAAGCATTTGAACTCTAAGTCCTCAGAAACCAAGTAAAAGTAAAACTGTTAACTGTGTTTTGGGGCATCATGGCTAAAAACACGCTTTTAGGCATTTAGGCTTGGCGTTTTTTGAAAAAAATACTACCTGTAAATGTCCATGTGCGTGTCTGTCAGTAATCAAGCTGTGGGCTTCTGTAAAAGCAGAACCTTTTAAGTTGGTTGGTTCCTATGCACTGTTGTTTATGGAGATCTTACCAGAGCTACTATCTACTTTGAGCTGGTTGGTTTCCTCCTCTGCCAGGTGAGATCTCAACACTTTGTGCAGAATGTTACCTTTGGGAAAGCTAGCTAGTTTCCAGAAGCTGCAGAGAGCCATGAGGGAATTGCTACAGGCTTCTCTGCTGAGATGCCACTGTCCTAGCTTTCAGTGGTAGACTCCAGATGCAGAGGCAGGCAGATCTCTGAGTTTAAGGCCAGCCTGGTCTACCAGGGCAAGTTCCAGGACAGCTAGGGCTACACAGAGAAACCCTGTCTCATCTCCCACCCTCTCCCCCCCCCCAAAAAAAAAGAGACAAATGCAAATATTACATGTAAATTGCCTTCTGGCAATTCCTCTTCATCCAAACAGTCTTGGCTACTCCAATTTTTCCATCTCTTGTTTGGATTGTCCATGATTCAAATACACTCTAATTCAAATAATACCTGTTTTGCCCTCTCATCTCCTTGCTTCTGTTTTTAGCAGTGCCACAGTAGTAAAGTTCAATTATACATCAACAGTTTTAGCTGGTTTATTGGAACCAGAAAACCTCTAGAACCTCCCATGCATCCCCACAGCTAGTGACTGAACAAAGAAAAATCACTTATCTATTGCTTTTTTTAAAAAGTCCCTTAAATCCAAGAATTCAAAATATGCTTTTATTTATATCATTTACAAAATTATTTCACAATTGTTTATTGACTTGAACTGAATAAAATTCACTTAATTATTTAATGATAAAATGTCACCATTTATGAAAATGATAAATAAAACGCATGTCTTTGAAGAGCTTTGATTTTTAACTGTACCACCTGTCTATCCACAGAAGACACGTGTAGATATCCCTTTTGCATGAGCTGTACAGGGTAACTTAGTGAAGGATTTACTTAGAGTCTGAGAATAAAGCAAAGATAATTTACAAAATATGTGAAGATGTGGTACACATACTCACATACACACAAACACACACACACACACACACACACATAGTTGAGCCTCTGAATAAACCATAACAAAACTAAATAATTTTACAGTTCCAAAATAATTCATTTTTAATCTATGTTACATTTAGTCACCATTTCATCTTTTACATACAGTTCATTTTCATACAGATGTGGTTAGTGTGAGGCTTAAACAGAATAAATATTTCACAATGTATTTAACCCATTATATTCACAGACATACACACACATATATACATATGCATATTCGAAATAAAAACTGGAAAATACATTTTTGTTAATGAAGACTAATTATTACTTAAAATGTCCAGTCTCCAAATTAATGAGCAGCTAAGAAGTAAAAGATAAAAAAAATAATGCCATAAAATGTTTTAATAAAATTTCATATTTTGATAACTAAAGTAAATTTAAGAAGTCTGAAACACAAACCTCTACAAGCATTAAAGAAAAATATCATCAGTAAGATTTCCAAATATATTTCTAAAAACTTCTTCTCTCGTATAATTTCTTAGTAGCCATTTTTGCGAAGTGCTATCATTACAGGTCTCCATGGTAGGATGTAGGGAGCCATCCGGCACTTTGCTTATTGAGAGGCAGGCCTGCATGATTATGTGAACAAAAGTGTGGGTCTGTTTGACAAAGAAAATAATGAATAATGACAAATGAAGTACAAAGGCAGCAATAAATCAATCATAGCAGACAACACACAATTTCGCCTGGAAAAGGATGGGAGACACACATCACAATAATTGCATCCATGAAGCAGTGGGTGGCAGCCTTTCAGACAGCTTTACTCAGTAGAAAAAAACGGAGTTAAGACAGATTATTAAAGAGGAATTTGACTTCAGATGATAGAACATTTCAGGCGAAAGTTATTTTTGATAGAATTTTGTTTTCGTAATCTTATAATAAATACATTTTAGTGCCAAATGAGTTGTTTTGAGAGAGGTCATTCAAAATAATTATCACAGAGAATTCTCTTATGTTAGTGTCCTGATATGCTTGCCTCCAGCTTGAGAGGATACTAAGGAAAACTGCTTGAGATGATCTTGTTTTAGGTTTTCATGGGCCTAAGCTGGGCTCTATGGACCTAAGGAATCCACACATGTAAGCACAGTAGAATACATGAAGACAAAGAGCAAGAGAAGACAAAATCCCCCGTGAATGCAATAATTAATTCTATCTGACTATTTCTTATTCCCAAGTATAAGTTCAAGAAATATGTAGATATATTAAACAAATTGTCCACTCCAGGCCAGTCTAGAGATATACTAAATAATATTGATCAAAGAATTTAGTTAAGCCAATTAAGACAGTAAATTCTATTGAAGTAAACTCCAATTTGTGGACAGCGTAATGGATGCAATCACTGGGTTTACCTTTGCAGGGTTTATCTGCTACAGAGAAATGGTATCTAGTGATTACACAGTTAGAAAACATAGAAAAAAGCATCATATTTTACCTATAAAATGATGCTGCCCACGGCAGGCACACTTTGACTAGTTTTCTGGACTAAATATGCATGTATCTACACTGTTTAAATTAGGCAACATCATCTCCTGCTAATTGATATTTTTGGTAGAAATTTTACCTAGAAAATGTCATTTTAAGGCACAAAAATCTTTTGTTAGGAATTATAAATTTCAAACATCATTAATAGGAAAAAGATGAATTAAGATGTACTTTTACAAAGCTATAAATCAAGAGAAAATTTAAACACTCAAGCCCACCTCCATAGTCTTTACTTTCCAAACCAAGTGTCATTTAGTGTTCTTTACTTGAAAGCAAAGGAAGGTGCGTTTATTTTTTTACAAATCTTCTGGCCACAAAAGAAAATGATTATTAAATATATCACATGTCTATCTATGAGAATGAAGTCATCAAATTTAATAATCCTCCTTTCATTTATATTTTGGGAATCCTTTCTAAATACTTTTATTAATTCTTTGAGTGTCTCATGCATGCCTTTCTCAATTTTGCAATTAATACGTCATTATGAGGCTCTCACAGCAAATCACATATTGGAGAAATATGACTTGCAGGCTCCCATGTAGCTTACTGAGAGATGTCTTTTTCAATGGGAATATTTAAAATGCTGATAGCTTAGCAGAGTTATGTGAGTCTAAAGCTCGTATTATCTTTTTAGTATAATATAACATCACTTAGTCATTCTGTTCAAAAATGTAGGGCATTGCGTTTCACTGCTATGTATAGAATTTGAATCACAATATCTAAAGATACATGAGACATGTGTGTGATTTCTGTAATGATGTATTTGCATCTGAAAAGTCATAAGCTACTTACAAATCTACAATGCAAACTGCACAGGTCCTACTTAATCCAAATGGGATCAGGCTAGGAAAATAATTTTGGTGCTAAAACTAAAACATAACACTTGCATTACAAACATGATAGTTTGATGATCACATACAGCTGGCTGCATAGCTGATTTCAGAAATGGCTACAGCTATCTCAGTCAGTATACTAAATGTTTAAAATAAAAACAATAAATTTACATTATTACATAGAAAGATAAAAAGACTGGCCTTCGATTATCATAAAACTTAATAGGACTATGACTTAATAAGAAGTCATAGGTTAAACTGGGCGGTGGTGGCACACACCTTTAATTCCAGCACTTGGGAGGCAGAGGCAGGCGGATCTCTGTGAATTCGAGGCCAGTCTGGTCTACAGAGTGAGTTCCAGGACAGGCTCCAAAGCTACAGAGAAACCCTGTCTAAATAAATAAATAAACAAATAAATAAATAAATAACAAAAGAAGAAGCCAGAGATTTCAAAACCTCTTGGCCAAATACTAAATAGCTGTTTTCTAAATCTTAATCTCAAAATGTTTTTGTTGAAAACATTTAGTGTGGTGTCTTAAAAATGCAACTACACTGTAACACAAATGGGGCAGAAGAATACAAGTATTCTAAAAAGCAAGTGTAAACAATCAGGAAAGGATATAAATGCAACATTAATCTACTGGCATTTCTATTAGCTGATTTTAGCAAGAAATCAAAGCTGTGGGTCATTGGGAACATGGGAAGGTAATGCTAGTCTAATGGATATGACCTTCAAATGGTAAATTGAGCCATCATTCATTATTATAAATTCTACTACACGGGAATGTGGGAATTAGTAATTGTAGGCCACTTACCTTGAAATTATATTCCCATTTACCTGCTTTCTGATAAGGGCAAATAAAAGAGGTTGGTTAAGAATGATTTAATAAAGGCCTCTGTATTTTCTGTAAGTTCAATGCAATCGTTTCCTATGGATAGAATGTAAACCAAGTGTTTACTCAGCCAATTTGCCTGTCATGTGAAAAGCAACACTTATTTTTAGCATCATGTTTTGCTCTGTCCCTCTTTTTTTTTTTGCGGATTAGTGTTTGTTAAGTAGAAGTGCTCTGATCTAAAATTAGATTGTATCACTGTATGTAGCTGCCTGGATGTTCAAAAAATATGATTAAGTATTGATACTGTAGGAAAATATAGATTTGGAATAGATTGGAACACACATGTGATGTTGAGAGTATAAAAACAAACCACAGTGAAATAAAATAGATGAAACATGCTCTTTAATAAAAAAAAATATAAAGCTGTCTAGTGATGTGAAATTAGTCGCTTTCTCTTTGTTTGAACTTGCTGAAAAGAGATATTCCATGACTCCATGACCCTAAAATATCAGGATTCTATATCAGATGTATCCTGTGTTGCTGATGAAAACACTTATGATCTCATCAAATCAAACTAGAGATGCCAGCCATAACGGATTGCAAATAATATTCATGTTGTGTTATCTAAGAAACATGGACTTTTATGTGCTCGGAAGGTTATATTTCTTATCTGGGCACTGTATCTCTATTATGTAAAGATAATAATCAATTCTCAATTTGAAAGGGAGAAGGTGATAAAATTTGGAGGGAGGAAGCATGGAAGTGGTTGGAGAGAGAGAAGGGAAGAGTGATGGAATTATATTTTAATTAAAATATAATTTACAGCAGGGCGGTGGTGGCGCACGCCTTTAATCCCAGCACTTGGGAGGCAGAGACAGGTGAATCTCTGTGAGTTCGAGACCAGCCTGGTCTACAAGAGCTAGTTCCAGGACAGGCTCCAAAGCCACAGAGAAACCCTGTCTCGAAAAACCAAAATATATATATATATAATTTACAAAGCTACTTAGGAGAGTCAGAAGGTACTGCAACTTTTTTTCGTTTTGTTTTTATTGAGCTATATATTTTTCTCTGCTGTCCTCCCTCCTCTTTCCCCTTCTATGCTCACCCATGATCCCCACATTCCCAATTTACTTAGGAGATGTTGTCTTTTTCTACTTCTCATGTAGATTAGATCCATGTATGCCTCTCTTATGGTCCTCTTTGTTGCCTAGGCTCTCTGGGGTTGTGAAATTGTAGGCTTGTTTTTCTTTGCTTTATGTCTAAATGCTACTTATGAGTGAGTACATATTATATTTGTCTTTCTGGGTCTGGGTTACCTCACTCAATAAGATGTTTTCTAGATCCATTCATTTGCCTGCAAATTCCAAGATGTCATTTTTTTTTTCTGTTGTGTAGTACTCCATTGTGTAAATATACCACATTTTCTTTATCTATATCTTCGGTCAAGGGATATTTAGGTTGTTTCCAGTTTCTGACTTTTACAAAGGCTGCTATAAACATAAACTGAGCACACGCTTTCTCAGAAAATTAGAAAATAACCTATTTCCAGACTCAGCAATACCATTTTTGGGTATTTACCCAAAGGATGCTCAATCATACCACAGGTACTGCAATCCATTAGCCAGAGATAAGCATTTATCACCAATACATATTTAGCTCCATTCAATAAGAACAGAACTTTTATATTAATTGTCTTATGAAGACATTTACCTAAAGTTTCTAAGCCATTATTGTGATAGAGTAGTTGTATGGCTATTTAGCATTTTAAATAGATAATGTTTATTGTACTTTCTTATCATTAAGGAAAGGAGACATTCATACGTGGTTACAGTCTGATACTGCAAGTGACTGTTGGCATTTGCTTGTTTGTAACAGAGTCCCACTGTCTGCCCTGTTTATCGGATCCCCATCACTGAAAGCATTTATTTATTTGTGGTATTTCAATGACAAATTAGTATCGGAGGAAACTTCTGGCCTTAGTGTCAGACACTTTGATGCACTATTGACACAGCTTTATTAAGAACATGGATACTGACAATAATTGTTTTGTAAGGTTGTGACAAGAACGTCTTAAGCAAACAGAGAAATCACAGCCACCCATTAGCTTTCTTTCCTTTTTTCCCTTTGTTCACCCAAGCAGATAACAAACCAAACCAGCAAGAGAGACTCCATGCTTAGAGTCGTGTGGTGTTCTGCCTGTTAAGAAGATTCTATGTGTTCCTATTGATGACTCTTTCTTTTCACAGACTGAAAGGAGTTGGGCAGACAAGGCGATGGAATATTTCAACACTTCACACTGTGAGATTCACAATTGGACTAGTAACTAGCTTTCTTTGAAAACTTTATTAGGACCTAAACCCTAGCTCTGCTCCTAGCAGGGTAATCTTTGTGATTCAGGTCTGTCCCGACAAAGCTCAAAGGAGAGAGTTTAAGGTTTGTTTCAGCTCTGTAATTTTGTGAACTCCACCGGGTTTTATTCTGACTCAAAACTGTATCACCTCAGAGATTTCTCAAAGAAGGGAAATTTTACCCTTGCTAGCAAATGACAAAGAACTGAAATAAAGAGGGAGAAAGCAGCTCCATTCCTCTTTAACCCCTTCCAGTGTTGGAATGAGAGAAGAGAGCCGCAGAACAGGGACTTCTTCACACCTTGGCATCTCTCATCCTTTTTATTTCTCCCACTGCCGCTGGGTTCCCTGAAGTCTTTGCATTTCCCAAAGTCCCGCCCCCCCCGCCTTTTTTTTTGTCCTTTCCTAAGTTTGCATTGGTTTGCAACAGTCTATAAAAAGAAGGCTTGAGAGATGGCTCAGAAGTTAAGAGGACTGGCTGTTCTTGCTGTGGACCTCAATTCCCAGCACCCACATAGTAACTCACATCTATCTGTAACTCTGGTCCCAGGAGATACTTAACTCCCTTCTGGCCTCCAGGTGCACGGCATACACAGACTGCATTCAGGCAAAAATTCATACATATAAAATCAAAACAAAACAAAATACAGAAGCATTTTTTCACTGCTTAGAGACTAGATAAAATTGTAACATGCATATTAAAGACCAGGAATAAATAAACAAAATAAAGCAAAAACCGGAAACTTGGATTTCATGTATTAAAACCTCATGTCGCAGATACTAGATTTCTAACAAGTTCCAGAAGAGTTTGCTATCTCTCGAATCACTGCTTATAGCAGGTATCAGAATATGCTATGGAAAGAAAGGTCCTTAAATGTAACACTTAGAAGTAAAGTAAGTCATCAAAAGTATTTTACTTTCATAAATACATTATACTCTTTTTAGTTAACACAAAACATAATCAAATTTCAAAAATAATTTTAGCGGGCAGAGGACAATAATGTGCTAATCATTCTCATATGGTGTCTCCAAATTCACATACATATATATTTATTTTATAATTGTAATTTACTATTGTGTGTGTGTGTATGTGTGTGTGTGTGTGTGTGTGTGTGTGTGTGTGAGAGAGAGAGAGAGAGAGAGAGAGAGAGAGAGAGAGAGGTGAGTTCTCACACACACATATGTGGAAGTATGAGGACAAATTTGTGGCGCTAGTTCTCTCTCCAACGTTTTCAGTTCCAGTGTCTGAGCTCCAATCTCCAGTCTTGTACATTAAGTGTCTTTACCTGCTGAACCATCTCTCATTAATGACAGGAGAACTGTCATTATGTAAGTAGAACTTCAAAATTTATCTTCTAATGCATAAACATAAGAAGAAATGAAATGATGACAAATGTTTTTCGATACGAAATTACTTGTTTACAATAAAAATTCTTAAAACGAATGGCATATTGTAAGAATCTTAGGAGTACCCCA
Source organism: Chionomys nivalis (assembly GCF_950005125.1). NCBI lineage: Eukaryota > Metazoa > Chordata > Mammalia > Rodentia > Cricetidae > Chionomys > Chionomys nivalis. Next base: position 24,909,197 of record NC_080107.1, read on the forward strand.
AAGTCTAATATATCTCAAAATTTAGAGTTCCCTAATATATTACAGAAGAATAATTATAAGAAGAAATATGCAAAATGTCTGTCTAGTTGTAAAACTATGCTTTTACATTTCTTAAAAATATTACTTAGTATTCAATATAAATGTCAATTAGAGTAAAAATGATATAAATGCAATTATCAGGAATATTATCAAAGTGGAGGAATTTTGCTTGTGACCATAGAAGCTACTGTTTAGCCAAGAGCTTCAAAAAGTTTTAAAGATTGGGACATTATGCTGAAATAAACACAGCTTTATCTTTTAAAATAAATAATCTTTCTTTCTTAATACACATAAACTGTATTTTACTGCTTTTTGCAAAAACCTAATGATATTTTTGGATTTGAGAAGATTTAAGTAGCAAGAACACAATGTTTTATTTAATAATAAACATTATTCACAGGACTCCTATGCTCTTTTTCTCACAGAAGAGGTCAAATCAGAAAAGTGATCCAGATTCCACACTTGAATTCACTAAAGAGATGTTCTTTGGGAGACTTAATGTAAAGTAAGGAGATAACAAATACCATTGTTTGAACAGTTCAAGTTCAGGAACATAAAATGGTGGTCAAATAAAGCAGGAAAGGTATCAGTGGAGAGCACAACAATGCAACGTGGGAGGATTCAAGGTTTTGTCTTTATGTCCCAGAAAATATCTGATATCCTCAGAGCCTGGCAATATTCAAAATTTAGGCCCCCCTTATCCTTGCACAAGCATTTCTAATCTTGTAAGAACTGATCTACTTTTTCTATTTAGCATATCAGACCAGAAAGTATTGGAGTTTAAAATGGTATTCAAAATAATTTTTAAAATAAGATCTTGTTATTACAGCAATGGTACCAGAGATATTGAAAAATAGATTTTTTGTGGAACACTGCACCTATAGAGTGTGTTTACCTCTATTACATTTTTATCTCATAAGAATATAGTTTAAGCTTTTGTGGAAGTAGCAGTTCCTATTTAATATTGCCTAACCTGTAACCCCATGATCAATTCATCCTCCTAAACCAAGAGATCTGAAAGAAGTAAGAGCATTTTTGAGGGTTAGTCTTTGAAAGAGAACACATCTCTTTTTTATTAGCTCCATCTGATGGCTGAAGTAATTTTTGCACATGGCCTAAGTAAATCCTCAGAATGTTGTTTTTTTTTTTTTAATTTATTTGTTTTCATTACTCTCCTCTCTTTCATAAGGGGATGATATGCTGTGAGGTGACTACTTGGCAAACTCTATTCCTAACTAGTGCTTTTGATTCTACCACAAATCCACTATGGTAAATAGAAATAGATTCCCTGTAATATTGTTTGCAAGAAAAGGAAATAAATCTTGACAATCTTATCAGGTCTTTTAAGGGTTAGATTGAAAATTATAAACTTCATATATTACAATGGAACAGATTTAAAATACAAACATATTTCCATATTTTCCTATATGCAGATATTTACACTTACATCTCATGGAAGCATATCTTACTGGACTTACGTTGGAAATATACATGAAGATAATTTTTTTTACCACATAAAATGATTTTATAGCACTAGACTAGTATGACAAAATCCAATTTATATGCTATGTCACCCCAATGTTATCTGAATATAATTATGCATTTTAAAATACATTTCTTCTTTGACTTCTTTTTTAAAGAAACTAACTGAGCTTAAGTGCTAAGTGATAAGTAAGTCATAGCAAACATCATACCTCAGCATCATATTCCCATAGCTGATTTCCTCTCATATGGTGGCATTTCAACATGATTACGGGTCCATTGAGTCTGGATACATCCAGGCACAAGTCATCAGTTCGAATTTCTTTGTCAGCAGTATAAGAAAACACCTGAAAATAGAAAATTCAGCTAATAAAATAATATTGGGTTTATAAAACGCACTGTTTAGCAAAGCTATCTGTGAACATTAGCATATTCTTCTATCCACACATTCAAGTCCTCTCTGTTGATCCTACAAAGGCTGCATCATCTTGCTGTTAATTTGTCAGAGAGCAGGCTACGAGAATGTCATCTCCCATAAAAGACTGAAAGCAATGAAGCTTTGATTTCACAAGTGTCATTAGTAAATGCTTATAAGCTGGCCTTGCATTTCTTATGTGATACATGCTTAATGGAGCAACGGAGCACAAACCTGTCAATTAATACTGGTTTGTAGACAGCAGAGCTTCAAAAGGACTGTCCTTCTTTCCATCTCACCAGTTCTCTAAATCTATACAGTAAACTTAATAGAAGTTTAAGTACATCTTATAAATTTTATTAATGTTATCAGAAGGTTTATAAATATAAGATATTTATCTTTTCAAGATCTCAATAACCTTACATTCTACTATAATATTCTTTCTTCTACGATTTTGGCTAATCTTGACAACATTAATTCTTTTCAAAATACCCTGGAAATGCCAAGGCAGATAATTGCCTCACCGGGAATTCAAATTGACTACAAAATTCATTATTTTGTATTAGTGTTAATAACTTATTCATAACATTAACTATTAAGGTTTCATGAGGAGTATTATGATCATAGTTATAAAATTAGCCCTCTTCTTTTGGCTATTATCAGCAAAGTTTAGTATTCTGTCAGTCCTTTTTAATTTGACTATCAGAGGCAATACATTTAGAAAGGTCATTCCCAAGGTTTGTGTTTTACCAAGAATTCTGAGATCTGCTGGAGCCCTAAACTGCAGTCTAAACTACGGTCTTAAAATTACAGGCTAGACTATAGTCTTAAAAAGATTGCATATCTGGAAGGTGTAGCTCAATGGAGGAGCATTGACTAACACATGTGGCTAAGTTCAACCCCTAGTACCTACAGAAAATTTGGCAATAATTACGTTTAACCTACATTGTAAGTATTTTTATTGGGAGATGAGAGGTTTCAGGAGGCTTAACTAAAACTAAAACTGAAGACTTATGGAAATCCCTTGTAGGTTAATTTTTAAAAACCTATTACCTTGTAGATTAATTTTTAAAAATTAAAGTAAAATAATTAGAATTGCATTGGTAGATAATGCTACTACTTGAAACCATGGACAATTAAACAATAAGACCAACAATAGGCATTGGCTATCTCCCTATGACCTGCTAATCAGAAAGGTCTTAGAGGTGTCCATAACACCAGATGTAGTTGCTCTTAGTTATCCATCAGAACTTAATGATAAGACCCTATTCCATGGTTTGCATCTAAAGAAGAAAAATCAAGCTAGAACCCAGCCATAAACTTCCCCCCTGTATGTTAACCTCAATAGTTCTGGAGGGGTAGGGTACCATGCAAGAGAAGTGAACAGAGCACTTGCTCTACAATGGACCCTGAACTCTACATAACAGATCAACCAGGCAGGATGTGCCCATTCGTGCAATAGGCTCATGACTGTTGTGGAATAACCAATCACTTTTTTTTTTTTTTTGACATTTGAGATGCACTCTACAAGTGGAGTCAAATCTGGCTAAAATCTCTCAAAAAGTCATAGCATAGACCGTAAGGAGGAACCCATTACTGTTTTAGTAAATGGACATGTAAAACTGTTTTCTAAATACTTATATTTATGAGCTTAAATTGTGTTCTCAGCCTTACCTAGATAAACGTCTTGCTGCCGTGAACATCACTTAATGAAGAAGTTTATCTAGGTAAGGCTGAGACCCCCAACTAATGGTTCAGATAATGGTCACTGAAGGAGGTTTATTTCTCTTCAGTAATATACCCCCTGGTAAATTGTCCATGATGTATTAATAACCTCACAATCATACATATATAAATGATTCTTCTTGAAACTCAGTGAATTTTATAATAATAAAAAGCTCAGTAAAATATGGGCGATGTGGTGGGAAAAATAATTGGTCCAGAGGATTATGAGGTAGATAAGACAGGAGAGGTGAATAAGGGGAGAATAATATCAAAATAGTTTATATATATGTGTAAAATTTTCAAAATATAATTTGAAATTTTTAAAAAGTAAAAACAGCTGCCTGTACACAACTCAAAATTGCCTACTCTAACTGGATAATTTATTAATTAAGTTACTTAAATAACTGAATCTAGTTGTAAATCTACAGGAAATAAAATGTTGGAGGAATTTATTTTACTCATCATAGCACTAGGTCAATTTCAGAAAATATTCTGCAAAATTGACAATTCTTTGCTTCAATGCTACTGTAAAAAAAATTCTAAAACTCAGGGGGGAAGGAGTCATAGAGATCAGTAGGAAACAGGTTCTAGGAAGGGGAAGAAAAGAGAATGGGAATGCTTTAACTGGGAATTAAAGAAGAGAATGTATACACAGGAAGAGGGTGGAAGGAAAATTAAGTTATACTAAGGGTGTTTTAAAAATATAAGGAAACATATTATTTAATAAACATCCTTAGATGCAGAGAGAGAGAGAGAATATTACACCATATTTAGTAATAATGGCTCCCTCAAGAGGAGGGAGATTATCTAACAAAAATTCAAGAGCCAGGCATGGGAAACTTCCCTTCATGTTTTGGTCAGAGTTGTCTGAAAGACTGCCAAAATGATATAAGCTATGGCTATCACCTTTGGCTGTTTCCCAGAACTTAAGGTAAGAACCTAATATTAGTCAGCTTCTCTAGACTAGTGGTTCTCAATATTCCTAACATTCTAACCTTTTAATATAGTTCCTCATGTTGTGGTGATTTCCAATAATAAAATTTCTTTCGTTGCTACTTCACAAATGTAATTTCACTATTGTTATGAAATATAATATAAATATGTATGTGTTCCTATGGGAGAGATAACCCCTGTGAAAGGGTCATTCAATACCCAAAGGGGTCAAGAACCACATATTGAAAACCTCTGCTTTAGAGGAATATAATCAAAAAAATTATAAATATGCACACACACACACACACACACACACATATATATATAACACATATGTAAGACAGCACAAGAACTGTCTTTCAAAGGGATAACAGTTGTCTGCAGATGGTAGTCTATCTAATTTCAAGTGGTCATCCCTTGTCACTTCTACTATGGGCAACATTAAATGGGTGGATTCAGTAGGTTCTGAATGTGTGTATGCATGTTTATATACATAGTTATGGAACACTAACAACTGTAGAAGAGGTCATAAATTTGAGAGGTCATGAAAGCGAGACCATAGGAGTTAGAGGAAGGACAGGGGTAGAAATGAGGAAAATATACGGTATGCTTTTATAAAAGTTTCAAAAATTAAGTTAAAGCAAGATTAATTTGCTTTATGCATGATACGGTCTCTAATTTGTACCATCAATTATTTCAGGATTTTTGAGTCATTATAGAAAAAGTCTTGACATATTAGTCCACACATGCCTTTAATTTTTTTTGATTCAGAGCTTATTGGGTTTTCTTTCATATCTATCTTCTATTGATCTGTACCTGTCATTTTCTGTTTTTGAACTATCCCTGATGTAATAGACACATAATACTTACTTTGGGTGTAGTGAAGCAAATATTTGAAATACCTGCCAGAGTTATGCTACACAGCATGTATTCAATAACTATTATTTAGTACTGTCCGAGTCTTGGAACAATTTCTCTCACTGTGGATGTGGTTGTAGATTCCTACTTTGATAATCTACCTGGAGTTCAGAGTTTATTATTGCTTTTTGATGCTTATGCCATGATTTCTGCTCAAGTATCTGAAGGAGAGGTGCTCATTTTTGGTGGCAGACTTTCCTGACAGCTACACGTTGTACACTTCAAACATGATTTGATGTTTGGGACAACCTTCAGACTCCTGTTGGATTTCCTAGGAAACCACTGTCCCCTGTGACTATTGACTGCTGAGTGTCTCAAGATTTCCCAGTTGCTTTCAGTTGCTATTTGGAATTTCCAGTTCTGAATCTGCACAATTTGTTCCTCCACTATTGTAGCTGAAACCTTTATACGTTGAGCCATATTGTAAGATATGCTATCTCCAACCTAAATAACAACTAAACTGCCTTTCCCTATCACACATGCTGGTGATTGAGATAGATTTCCTTCATGAGAGAAGCTTTGTAATATGTTTTAACACACACATACAAAAGGAAACTTCCACTTTTTCTACTAACCAAGCATATTTCTTTACCAGTAGCCACCAGTACTTACTAGATCCAGAACTGAATTACAGAAACTATTGAATTAACGTGTTTTCAGCTTCTCATTGATAAATTGGCTTTAATACTGATTGAACTTGAAGTTCATTCATCTTAATTGAGCTAAGATGACTAGGATCCAATTATCTGTGTATCCTTTCTTCCATCAGACAGGATCAAATAGGAAGAATTTAACAGTAATGGAACCCTCATATATGTAAGGAACTCTATGTACTATGCTTCATATATATATATATATATATCACACTATTAAATTCTCCCCTTCTTTCACTGTACAATAAACTTTACATTTTTATCAGAATATATCAATTCGTGGAACTGCAAAATATAAAAAGTCAAATCTTCAAATGTAAACACAATTTGTGACTGAAATTCAATACACATATGCAGGTAAAATTCTGTCCAAAACATCTTTTAACCTTAGCATAAACATTGAAAGAGAAAATATCATGGTCTACTTTTAAGGGAAACGTGATACTATGAATAGTGAGATGATATTCATAATAACAACAGCTTATCTGTTAGGGTCTGTTCATCTATAGCTCAGATTGTATGATTTAGCAATTTAAGCCTCTCCGCTGGTCATTGCCTCTGTCTACTCTCAATTCTCACGGAGGTCAATGAATTTTCAGTTTTTAATTTATTTTACATCTGACCACAGTTTCCCTGCCCTCTTTCCTCCAAGTTGCTCCTCCCACCTTCTCTCTGCTCCCTCTGATTCTATTCAGAGAAGTGCAAGGCTCTCATGGATGTCAACAAAACATGGCATATCAAGAGGTAGAAAGACTAAGTACCTCATCTTGTATTAAGGCTGGGCAAGGCAACCAAGTACGAGGAATAGGGTCCCAAAAGCCAGTGAAAGAATCAAAGACAGACCCCACTTTCACTGTTAGTCCTATAAGAAGACCAAGCTACACAACCATCACATATATGCATAGGATCTAGGTCAGTCAATAATCTCACTCAAACATTCTCATCGTAACTGCTTCCTCTTTTCCAGTCTGGCAGTTTCAGAGCGCCCTGCACAGGGAGTACTTGAGATTTTTTTAGAGTTTCCATTTCGGATGTCTCTCACCATGTTGCTAACCAGGTAGACAATGCATATTCTAAGGCCCGAGAAGCTCTGAGAGTTGCTGACCAGAGGCAGAGCCGTTTGAATGCCGCAGAGCAGCTCAGACTCCTCATCTGAAATGGTCCAGTCACCATCACTGCATGTGAGTCTTAGACTGCTACATTTGCCCAGTGACAGATGTGACACAACTCTCAGAATGGTGTCCTAGGTAATTTCCAGTGCCTTGCTTATTTATAATGGAAACAGCCAAGTCTTCCACACCGGTGTGGTTCCATGGTGCTTCATGTTGGCCAGTCCTGCAAAGCTGCTCTAATCATCGGTTCTCTCCTGACAGGGACAGCAGCCTCCTCCTTCATAGAGAAATCATTTAGTTTTATCCGCATTCCTATGCCTCCTGATATGCACCAAATGTGTCTTCTAAAATAACATGTGGCTTTAATATCACATTCTTTAGAATGTGAATCTCTTTGAGAAATGTGCTCATTAAACTTGTAATTGGCTGTCATGATATCAGTGTTAGAGGGGCCCTTCATCCAGAATGACTGGTGTCTTTAGAAGATAAAGAGAAAGTGGGCCTTGGGAAGTTAAAGTAGAGCCTGCAGTAATTGTTTTATTGAACTTTTCCCTGGGTTCATAAAAAGATGCCCTCTCACGCTTTGCTTCTGCTGCCATGGCAACTAAAGCCGAACAATACAGTAATAAGCAGGTGTATGTCATTAGCAATGAAGTTACAGGTCCTTTTCAAAAGGGGTCTGGAGATCCTTGCCTGGGATTCCAGGTGTAACAGCCTCTCCTAACTTTCAGTGATCCGAGAGATGCTATAGCATATAAGAATTGAAGGGTTAATTTGAAGTGGGACTCCATGATGAAAAGTCACTCCACACCCTCGTCTATGAGGTAACCATTCATGATTAAGCTGGACTTTATGGTAAAACAGTTGCTTGGGGCACCCTTGATCCTGTTATAACCTCTTGCCTGTGTTCTGTAAGAAAGTCCAATAAAAGTAATTGATCTCACCAAGTTGGATTTATTACAGTCATACTTGGGTCAGTAATTGGTCCCGTCTTGTGTGATTGGGGATTTGCTTGCATCTCCCAGGAAAAGTTAACAGAAGACTGACATATTTAAAAACTGCAGAACACCCAGGGTGAAAGTTACAGCAAGTTACTAAGGGTAGAAAAGATTCTCAGGAAGGTTGCTGAGGCACAAGGCACTTCTGACACATTGATTTTAGCCTCCAGAATAATAATCTTCTGCTGTTTTTTTTTTTTTTTTTTGGTTTTTCGAGACAGGGTTTCTCTGTAGCTTTGGTGCCTGTTCTGGAACTAGCTCTTGTAGACCAGGCTGGCCTCGAACTCACAGAGATCCACCTGCCTCTTGCCTCCCGAGTGCTGGGATTAAAGGCGTGCGCCACCACCGCCCGGCTCTTCTGCTGTTTTAAGACAGTATGTTGTGACAATTTGTTACAACAGTCCTAGAAAACTAGCAGATCTTATGATCCTGATATAGGCTAAAGAATCTTAAAGGTATAGAATCAGTTCTTCAAACTGTTCTTCAATATTTTATATAAGTTCCTGAGTTTATCCATCCATGCATCCATCCATCCATCCATTCATCCATCCACCTATCCATTCTTATGGTTCTAGAAATTGAACCCAAGTCATTTTATATACTAGGCCGGTGGTTATCAATCTGTGGGTCACAACCACATTAACATACCTCTATCTCCAAAAGTATTAATATTATGATCCATAACAGTATCAACATTACAGTAATGAAGTAGCAAGAAAAATAATTTTATGGTTGGGGGTCACCATAACACGAGAAATTGTATTAAAGGGGCAAAGCATTAGGAAGATTGAGAACCATTGTATTAAACAAATACTGTCTGGCCAATTCACATCCCTACTATGAAGCATGCAATTTGGACTTTAAATGAGTTGAATCAACTAAAAATAGTAAACAGCTGGTAGTTATATTTCCCCAAAGCATCATGTCATTCATCTTCGTCACAGCTTTCTGTTTCGATTCATCTTCAGAAGGTGGCTTATTTTTAATGTTACTAGGTATATTACTGACGTTAGGATACTTTATTGAAGTCAGACAGACTCCTGTGGCTGAAGTGATGCCCTTAAAGGAATGAAATATACATAGGTTGGTAGCTTATTGCAGCCTCAATTCTCTTCATTCTCAGGACATTTATTTCAGAAAGGTAAGCATTTTTTGTTATTTCTTATAAATATATAATTTGTTATAATTTCACTGAGTTATGAGAATGATTTTTATTATGTGAATGCTTTTATTTCACAGTATGAAAAATTAAGCCCATATTTTTGAAATATCATGTATAAAATCCTGATATATACATATACATACTTCCATGCATGTATGTACATATCTCACCCCTTTTAATTTAAACCCTTTATTGTGTTTTTTTTTTCCTCTTAAATCTTTAGCCTAAGAAGCAGAAGTTAAACTTGGTTCTAACAGCACAAGGTGAAAAGAACAGAGATTTGTTAATTCCTGCAAGAGGCCTTCAGCAAACAGCTCGGGAGCTGGGCGCCCTCTGGTGGTTTCTTAGCTGAACATCGGATAAACAAATATTCAATTTGCTTCTTTCCATCGATTTTTATAAATTTGAATTTGAAAAATTTGGAATAAACACAGACTATTGAGCATGCATTCAAACTGTCTACAGTACACAGGAATTAACTTTATTGTAAAAATTGTGATTTTCTTGTATTTAGTTTCTATTTTATACAGAGCTTCCTGTTGCATTCTTTGGAGTGTTTACTATAGAATTTCTCAGCTTGAGAATTATCACATGATAATATGCCAATTGCTCAATTTAATGGGCAAATGTGACAAAATTAAAATACAATAACCCCACACTTAGCTCTTTACAAATATTTTCTCCTGTTAACACTCTGCCCCTTTTATACACATCACAGTTTATTTAGTTGGTCAGAATCTGTACCCTCTGGGTCTCTCTTTCGATATTTTGAGTGCAGGTAGTATCTGAAGTCAGTCAATAAACATCCAGAAGGATAAACTATAAGATAAAACACCCATGCTCGCAGGAAAATAAGATAAAAAATCATAGAAAATTGTTTAGCAAAGAGTTAGACTTTTAGGAAGATATAATTTATTTCTTAAAGCATTTTTTCTGTGTCTCTTTTTCTGTCAGTCTGTCCCTCTGTGTCTTTGTCTTTGACTCTCTCTGTCTCTCTCCTTCTCCATCTCTCTGTGTGTGTCTCTATCTGTGTGTGTTTGTGTGTGTGTGAGGGGGGGGGAGGTTTTGATCATCTTGAAATAAGCATAGACAGATTGGAGCTCTTCAGTGAAGCTTCAGTAGAGATTTCCCTGGGTGATTCCTTTTCCAAAGCCCTAATTAATTCAAACTTCATGTGCAGACTGTTAGTCCAGTGGTTTGTGTATAGGAGTGTATAATATATTTAGCTCCCAATTGTGAACCTTAAGGGAGCCTTATGGATTTAGATAATACCTGTAGTGTATTATATCTTTAATGTTCTAAAATTCTCTTGCTAAAAGTAAGATTGGAGATGGGTCCATCTATAAGATATTTGATGTGTCAGCATGAAAGACTCCGGAATAATGACCTCTAATTTCCAGAAGCATGAGTATGTGTGCACAGACAGATACACCCAGATATACACATATCCACATATACATACATGCACACACAAAAACGGGATGTAGATGTGTTCCCTAATGCAATGACCTCGTCTTGTTTGCAACATCACTTGTAAAATCTTAACTTCTGTTCTTTTCTTCTATATGTAACTTTATGTAACTGCTGTTCCTTTTTGTATGCCCAGAAAATTATCACATTCATCCTCCCTGATATGCTGTGTATGAAATCCTTCCTACTCCATTTTGCCAAGGAAAATTAAGACAAACATTCCTTTATTTCTTTTTCACTGAGTCTATATGAACATGCTTCACCAGACACCTTGTCTTCATTGTACCAGTGAAAGCTAGATATCATCTCTGTACACTTTGGTACAAGAAGTATGAAAAGAATAGACTTTGGAAAATTACACAGCCACAGGGCTTTGAGATGCATTACTTTCCAGAACTAGATACTGTGACTGAAAAGTCTTGGTTTCCTTATCTGGGGAAAAATGATAAAAATGTCTTATGTTTGACAGTCGTATTCAAGATGTAAACCATGAAAACAAGAAATACCTGAATAGTCATGATCATCTGCGGTATATTCAAGTAAAATATTGCTAGGTTGCATCCTATCTTCAATTTTCCACTTAAAAGCTATGTTTATTGAAGAAAAGGAACATACTCTCACAATGATAGTACCAAGAATGTGTTCTCAATCTCTGAAAATTTCTAAGAAGAAGCTACTACTAGTCTATATTTCTGACTGATTGGAGTGAAAACCATCTGTCTTTGAAATGTCTGACTTCACTTTGTAGAAAACAGAACAAAAATATAAGATAATGCAATAGGCAGCACACATTAAACAAATAAAACTGTGACTGATATTTATGTTTCCATTCTAGGTGATTGTTAAAGTCTCCCACTTAAAATAATAAGATAATAAAATGTATACCCTCTGAACATTTCACTCTGCTAAATGGTTTTAAAATATCCATGTTATATTCCTGGAGAATTAATGAATATAAGTAGAAAAGTTAAGTCCAATTGAAACCGTTTCTAAACTATTTCCAACTAGCTCTCATTGTATTTGCAAATGTTGCTTGATTGTGATTGTTTTACAATATACAGATGGCACAAGGATCCTCTGCTCTGGTGCATTGTCCTACATAAACTGCTTCCCTTGAGTATGAGGCTGTGGCTATGACAGAAAAGCCACTCCAGGATGGTGTTATGTAAGATGTTACGTAAGACCTCAAACTAGACAGCAGTGTAGATTCTACTGCTTGTGGATGATTTGACTGTTTGGAAGAAGTCCATGTGGCAGGCATATGAAGGTAGGCTCTGTCTGTTGAAAGACTTACTGGCAGGAAGCTCCAAAACAGATAAAGAAACATGGGGTCAGTCTTATGCTTACAAGAGAGTGAATTTTCACAATAAATAGGAAGCCTAGAAAGTAATTCGTAGATTTAACCAAAACTTCCATCAAAATCCTGACTACATATATGTGAATCTTAGAGTCAATTCAGGATTTAAAATCTCAGAAGTGTATATGTACAATTAGACAACACTTATAAACAACTTAATGATTGATAGAACTGAGATATAGTTACAAATTTGAAATACTTTTACTTCTGTTTATACATTTAAAACAAAAGAATTCTATCAAGCACACAATAAAATAGATGTATAATTTGGAAAGATAATGAAACTACTTAATAAATTTTGTGTATAAAAGGACATTTTATTTCCTCTGCATAACACATTATCTGACACTCATAAGATTTTGGAATGATTATTCACCTAATGTTTTAAGTATCCTAAAATATTAATTCCCTCTTTCTCATATGTATGCATGTTCAGGATCAATAACTAATCTTTTATCTTAAATAAATTAATAAAACATGAGTAACTTTACAAACCATACTAGGGACTCATACAAGTAAAAGGTTTTCAGAGAAAATAAATAGGTGGAATAGAAGTCAATTCTGCTAGAAGAAAATAATTTCCTTTAATACATTTTCAGTTAATTGCCTCCTATTGTTAAGAAAATTTTATTGGAAATGTGAGTTAAGAGAGGCACATGTCTCTTTAAGTGAATGTTCATAGGAGGAGAGCCTTATTAACTAGGCTGAGGCAGTAAATAAATCTTCTTGTCATAAGAGCACAGTATTTTAGTTTGTAAAATTAGTTTTTCAAAACATCTGGTAACCCATTAACCAAATCAATACAAGGATACATATGCTTTTCCCAGGAGACTAGGGGATCATTTCAGTTTCTGTCTTATAGGAATAAAATACGTTAATCTCTTTAAAGCTTGGGTCTACCATGGTGCTGTACTCAAATGAACTGATGATACACTAATAGAATATTTCTTTTGTTGTCTTGCATGACCTGAAATATTCTGGTATCATCATCACTGCCTATGATCCTTCTAACAGTTTGTCTGTTCATCCAAGCTTAGCCTGGCTCTCCTCTGTGTCGCTCCCACTGTCCTTTTCCCATACATACTGTACTTGTCAAAACTCATAGATAATATTTTTAGTATTTAAATATCAGGCATAATTGAACTTTTTAAAAACTGATGCTTTTTCATTATTGATGTAAGGAATAAGGAGGTAGAAAGAATAGACTTGAAGATGGAACTTATTTAAAAGATTGCACAGAAATTTGACAACTATTCTCATATTTTTATAAAAAATTTTATATAGGTTACACATGTGTCCATGTTTGTATGGGCGATAGTGCTTGAAGGAAGGAAGAAGAAAGAAATACAATCATATAGATATTTGAAAATTGTACAGTAAGCCCATTCATAGTATGCTAACTCAAATGTAATATAAACATTTATCACTAAAAATGACTAATGTTATAAAGAAATAGTAAAGTAACATGGACAACATTTTGAAATGATGGATTAATTATGTTCCTTCTTTTGACAAAGGCTTAGTGTCTTAGTGTGTTAGCGTCTTTTAAGTGTCCTAAAATATTAATTCCCTCTTTCTCATATCTATGAATTTTCAGATCAATAATTAATCATATATCTTAAATGAATTAATAAAATATGAGTAATTTCACAAACCGTACTAGGGACCCTTACAACTAACAGGTGGAATAAGAGTCAGTTCTGCTAGAAGAAAAATATTTCCTTTAGTACCTCTCTTGTTAAAGTGATGAGATGCTTATGAATACTCCCTCAAAGATTTCTGATGTTTCCTGCTGTGGGACAATGGTCTGTGCCCTGTAACTTGTGTGTTAAATAAACGGTGATAGGCCGACAGCCAGGCAGGAAGTATAGATGGGGCAACAGGAATTCTGGGAAGAGGGAAATTTCAGTCTGCAGTCATCACCAAGAAGAGAGGAAGAATAATAATGTCTATAGAGCAAGCAAGATGTGACTGCCTCATTGAAAAAGGTACCAAGCCACATGGCTAACACAGACAAGAATTATGGGCTAATATAAGTTATAAGAGTTAATAAAAAGGCTGGGATACTAGCTCAATCAGTTTATAATTAATGTAGACCTCTGAGTGATTTCTTTAGGACTTAATGACTACAGCAACTTGGCAGGACAGAAACATCAGTCAATAAAATGGTGTGCCAATGTGGGGCTGAGAAAATCCACATAAAAGCCTGAGAGAGCTTGAGAAGTCACTCTAGATAGAAAAGAATAGAGTTAAGCATGGCTTCTTGATAGCAGCACTTTCTTAGGTGGGCTCTGCTTACTAGAGGCAAGCAATCTCATTTAAGAGAGGCTTCTTGACTCAGTTTTAGCTGTAAAACCTTGAAGCTCTTTTAAGAGGTCCTGCCATGAAACACTTAAATGGTGTTTAAGGGGTTAAATGGTAAGTATAGCATGTTTGAGAGGCTCCTATATCATTACCGAAGACTCTTGTGCAAGTATTTTCAGAGCATTAGTTTCATCATCTAGAAGGGATGAAGTTTCTTTATATGTTTTGCCTGAAGTTTTGAAGCCTTGTCTTAAACACTAATAGGCTTTGGAGTAACTTTGAAATTTCTGTTTAAATTAGTCTATTTGCAAAGACTTTCAATGAGCTTATTCTTGTGTGTGAAAATTTTAAAGATAAACAAACTTTTCCTTTCAAGGAGACATTATTTCTGAAGATAAGATAAATAGATATCCACAAATGAATGACAGTGCAATGATTAAAGATGCTGAGAGAATTGTATATGGCTAAGTAAAAAACATAACTCTGAATTTAAATGGAGATGAAATCTATAAATGACTACCCTGGAAAAATTATTTTCATTTGTGTAATAGTAGCAAAAAAGTTTTGGGAATAATAAACTACTTTCTTATTGAATTTAAGTCTCAAGTTAGAGTACAGAGCTCTTGTGTGCTACTGTTGAGTGGTCTGAGAACTTGTGGCTAGATGGAACATAGACCTTAGGGGAGAATCTGCTACAGATATTTTCCTGAAGAGACATAGAATTAAACTGCCACTAAATACTTACCTTTAAAACCACAGATTAGTGCAGCTCTCAGTCCTCATAAGAGGAGCTTGTTTTTGTAGTATATGTTAATTAATAGAGACACACAATTGTTCAGCGTATGGAGACTACGAGGCTGTGGAGTGTTCAACCCTACAATGGACATTATATATCACACACTCTCTGCCCAAGATTCAAGTACCAGACTAGGAAGGAAAGCAGAAAGAATATAAGGATAAGAAGAAAGGGAGGATGCTGGGAAATTTTATGTTCTAGACACATTACTGCCGCTCACATGAACTTATGGTAGCTGTGATTGCATTAACAAGAACTGCATGATATCAACCTTGCAAAAATGCTAGCCTTAGAAGAAGAATTGCTCACCAAGTACCAAGTGTATTTGAGAAACTATTGGCAATTTACATTGTCTAGGAGGAGGAGAATCAGTTTTCTTCTGACATGGCCCCTTGTAGGCAGCCGTGTTGTGGTGGTTACCCCCTACATACACATATATTGACAGCACTAAGGGTACATAGGTACATAGTGGCTTTTTAAAAGTGAGATTTTGAACTTAAGAGAAAAAGTTGTAGAATATCTGAAGAGTTGGTGGGAAGTAAGTAGGGGTGGATTTGAAACAAATTTTATTTATGAATAAAATTCTCAAACAATAAATTTTTAAAAATCAGAGAACTCAAAAATAATAAAATCTCAAGGTCTTAAATATGAGCAAGCAATTTAGAAGTAGAAAGTAAGACATAATAAGTAAAGGAATGAAATAAAGGACATGAAAGTTAAACTGTATGTATAGTTTAATATATATGGAATATATATTATATTTACATATACATATATATAAATCAAAGATATTGTTATTGAAGAATATAACAATGATCTGTAAGCTTCCTAGCAAAACTAACCAAAAAAGACAGAAGGTAAAATGTTATCCTTCATCATCAGGGAAATACAAGTTAAAACTAGTTTGATATTTCATCTTACACCCATCAGAATTATCAAGATAATAAAACAAATGACATCTCATTTTGACAATGACAGGGAGTAAAGGAAACTCTCATCCGTTGCTGTTGGGAATGCAAACATCTACAGCCACTATACAAATCAGTGTGGTTGTTCATCAGAAAGATAGGAATTAATCTACCACAATACTCAGCTAGACCACTCTTGAACATATCCAAAAAACTCTACATCCTACTAGAGAAACATTCGTTCAACCACATTCATTGCTATTCTATTCATGATAGCCAGAAACTTGGAAATATAATAGATATCTGTCAACAAATAAATGATTAAAGAATGGAATATTACTAAGCCATTAAAAATGAAATAATGAAGTTTGTAGGTAAATGACTGGCCTTGAAAAAATCATTCTGGGTAGGTTAACCCAAATCCAAAAAGGCAATAGAGTATTTGGTTATATTTAGATGATGGCTGTTAAGCTTTCAAAAGCAGACTACAACACATATAACCACAGAGGTTAAATATAGAATAAGGGACTAAAAGGGAGGATTATATCACCCTAGGAAAAGAAAAAAGAAGAGTCAGCGATGGATGCAGGAATATTGGAACAAGATCAAATGAGAGAGGAAGAGAAGAGGGGAAATATGAGGTGGGACAGCTAAAACTGAAGTTCATTTGATGGGTTATAAGAAAATAATAAGTAGAATATTGCTGTAAGGACCAGCTTTCAGCAGTACAGAGAAACTGAAGAGGAGATGTGGATAGGGCCAAAACTTGATTCTTCAGGTTTTTTTTTTTTTTTTTTTTTTTTTTTTGCTGGTTGCTCCTATTCTGTTCTTTATCTGTTTTGTTCTTTCACCCTTATGTTTCCCCTTTTCCTCGTTTTATTTCTCACAGATTATATACTCAAGCAATATAAAAATTACAATGTGGCTACATTCTATTTTATATAATGAATACAGACAAAAAGCAACATATTTCTCATTTTCCTTAGATGATTAAACATTTTATGTATTAATTCCCCTTACATGATTAAATATTTTACATATTACAGATGAAAATCATATTATTATAAAGACCCACACACAATTATGGAGAAGTAACTTGCTATGCATTAAAAAAGTGTAAGCAAGCAAGCTATTTTTCTTAGCCAGTTCTTTTACTGTCAGGCTGCATTTTATTGTTAAAAAAGAAAGGATCAATCATTTTTATTATTTATCTGAAAAAGTAATCATATAAAAATCTTAAAAAGAATCACAAATCTAAATTTTTATATATGAAAAAAAATCAGTGATCTCTATTTTAAATCCTCAGGGTATATACCCACTCATTAACAGTTTATTTTTTATTAAACCGTATCAGGAAGCTGAGGGCAGAAATGGGTCCAAGGAATTAATCATACCCTTAGATCACCAGCCTGTTCTGGGAAGAAAGGTTTATCAGTCAGCAATAGTGAGGTAATTTTTTGTTTCCCCTGACCTCAACAAGTCCCTGGCTCAACAATTTTAAAAAGTGCCTTTCTAAACTTAATATTGTTCCCCAAGATTTTATATCCCAAAGCCATTAACAAAAACATGTTAACCTAACATTACTACCAATCTACATGTATGAATTCTTTCTAAGGGTGGCTGAATTATCAACCTGATTCAGCAACAATGCTTGGAAAAAGTTAATCACTATTACTATAAGTACCAGTAATATTGTCCAGGAAGAACTTAGAAAACCCCTGTGACTTTTCACACAATTCATAGATTATGAGGATATGGGGATCACAAGGGCAACAAGCAGAGTTATGCTCAATAACAGCATGAAGTTCCCAGGACCTGCAGTGCTCGATGCTCTGCCTCTGCAAGGCTCACTGACTTCAGACTGACAGGTGGGAAACCTGCATAAGACCAAACCAGGCCCTTTGAAAATGGGTGACAGTTGGCTTTGGAAGGAATTTCACTATTAAAAGGTGTGGCCTTCACTAAGACAATGGGGATGTTCTACGGGGAACTCACCAAGGCCAGCTGGCCTGGGTCTGAAAAACCATGGGATAAAACCGGACTCGCTGAACATAGCGGACAATGAGGACTACGGAGAACTCAAAAACAATGGCAATGGGTTTTTGATCCTATTGCACGTACTTTGTGGGAACCTAGGCAGTTTGAATGCTCACCTTACTCGACCTGGATGGAGGTGGGTGGTCCTTGGACTTCCCACAGGGCAGGAAACCCTGATTGCTCTTAGGGCTGAAGAGGGAGGGGGACTTGATTGTGGGAGGGGGAGGGAAATGGGAGGCGGTGGCAGGGAGGAGGCAGAAATCTTTAATAAATAAATTAATTAATTAATTAATTTTAAAAAAGGTGTGGCCTTGTTGGAATTTGACACTTTGGGGATAGGCTTAACGTCTCAGATATGATCAAGCCATACCCAGTAGCTCAGTTTAGTTTCTATTGCCTGCAGGATGTAGATTTTTCAGCGACCTCTCCAGTCCATCGTCTGCCTGTGCTCCACCATGTCCCACTACGATGATAACAGACTGAATCTCTGAAACTGTAAGCTTCCCCTTCAATTAAATGTTTTCCTTTATAAGGGTTGCCATGGTTATGGAGTCTCTTCTCAGCAAGAGAAAGAACATGTGCAGTCATTATAGAAATGAATATGGTGATTCACCAAAATTATTTTTAAAAGGAAATTTACCCTGTGATCTAGCTATAACACTCCTGGGTATAAATTCAAAGGAGTCCAAGTCACCATTCCAAAGACATATTGGTGCAAGCATGTTTGCATGTGTGCTACTCACAACAGCTACGATATAGAACCAGCTAGATACCACCAGTAGATTTATCACTAAAGGAAGTGTGGTACATATGTACAATAAAATTTTTATTTAACTGTAAAACAGAATGAAATTATGTTATTTGAAGGAAGATGGAACTGAAGGTCATTATGAGAAGCAGAATATTTCAAACTCATATTTTCAAATACTGCAGATTTTCTTTCATGTGTAATATGTGGTTTAAATTTATACATGCCTTATGCATGTGTGCGAGTCTACGACATGAATTAAAATGGCATCTACTAACGGTGGGAAGAGCTCTAAAAGAAGAAGGAAGGAGCAAGAAACTTCAGAGGAAGTTATAAAAAACATGAAATAAAAGTAAGATATTAAGTAGAAATGGGACTAGCAGTGTAGGAGAGTTGTGGGAGAGGACAGTGGGCATACAAATAACAGCAAAGTATAATTTTTAATGTGCAAATAATTAAAAACATCAATGCAATCCTATTATTTTGTACAGTAACTTAAAGTTAGTGTAAAATAGTTCAGTCATCAAAATTCTTGACAAAAGTGGTATAGCTAACATATCCTTTTTCATAAACAAATGACTTGTTTAAGAAATGCAGCTAAAAAAAATAAAAAAAAAAGAAATGCAGTTAAGTGAATGTGGTTTATGGTGGGTCAAGCCTGTATTACCAACACAAAAGAGATGTAGGCAGGAAGACCAAGATGTCAAGGCCAGTGTCAGTTATGTAAGAAGCACAAGGCCTGCCTGGGCTACATGAGACCTATTAAAAACAAACCACTAAGGAAACTCCATAGAAGTGAAAATATTGGGGTTTGTTATGACTTATGTATAAAGAAGGAAGGAGAGTATGAATATCTCTATTGGCTGGAGGTTACTTGTAAAAATTCACAAGTAGATAACTATAAAAAATTGATGCTGTTTTCATAGCAACATAAAAGAATAAAACAGAAAAATAGAAAGGATAACTCAGAATAACATCCTAAATATACTCTTTTCTGAAAGTAAGGAACTAAAAAATTAAATAACTTAGAAATACTGAATTTCATCAAATCAAAAATCATCATCATTAAAAAATCATCACCGTAGAGGTTTATATATGGTTTAACTGTTTTATACTATCCAGTTTTTAGAATAAAAGAGAAATTGCTGAAAACTGAGTAATACTAAAAGATAAGGGCATATTTCTCTTGCTTTTAACATAAGTCTCTGAATGATATTTTGTTTTTCAAATTATTAAATTATTTTTTGATATTATAATATAATTACTTCATTTTATCTCATATTTTCCTCCCTCCGATTCCTCTCATATATCTCCTCTTGCTCTTTCAAATTCATGTCCTCCTTCTTCTTTGAATGTTATTACATACATTTTTGTGTATATGTGTATATTATGTATATGTATACACATAAACATACACAAATTTACACACATACTTTTTCTAAATATGTGAATACAATCTGCCCTGTCTGAACAATAACACTAGGAAGTACATAGTTTTATGGGTGATCCCAATTGGTTATGTAATACCAACTGTTTTTCACTTTGACAGTTAAAGGGAGATATTTGAGAACATAACTGGAATAACGAAATAATGATGAAGACAATCTCATCAGGCCAAAATGAACTGAGCATTCTGTATGCACCATGCTACCTTAGTTGGATTATGAATCATGTGACTTAATATGAAAAAATTAAATTTTTTTCTTTATTTTGTAAGTAATCAAGCATCACTTAGTTATTTGTATTGATTGCTTTGTAGATTAAAAGACTCTGAAATAAGTATTTATGTATGTTTATAAACGTTACTAAGTACTTATGTAAGTATACCTATATTGGTTTGATTTCTATTTGTCATTAAGTTTGTAAGGTAGAGATGGTAGAATAACAGGAGTTTTGTACAGTTTTTAAAAGCCATTTTTCCTAAATTTTTTTGTATTATCTTCCAAATGCAATAAACTAGAAACTTGAATTTAAGTATCTTCTTACTAGAACTAAAACTTTGAAGCACATTAATTAGAGTTTTAATGTTTTTGTTTTGTTTTTAAGGGAGAAAGTTCCTTTTCACATTTTTGAGTGTATCATGCATGCTCTCTGTGAAGGAAACTCCCACATTCCACTGCACTGGATAGATGTTGACACATGCTAGACAGAATGGCTGTTGCAACCTAAATTAACTTGCCCACAAATGTTACCACTGACACGGAACTTCTTGCTCCTGTCACCATCAGCTTCTGTAGACAGATTGCTTACTGACTATTTGCTGTTTCAGATTCAGTGTGGTGATTATAGTTTCCAGGAAAACTAAATGTGGCTTCCTAAAGTAACGCATCAGGACCACTACAGTACAGGTACTCACAAACAAGTGGACTCTTGATGTCTCTCCCAGAGAAACTTCTCAGTGCTCAAGGTGAAGGTAGGATTCCTCCTTGTTCTCTGGTAGGTTTCTGATAATTAATTGGATTGCTACTCAGGAAATTCATCCTAGATTTCAGTCTGCTCCAGTGCTGACTCATACACATTCAAACTTTATTGAAATTCAATAACTCTTAGAATTTCTTATATACATAGTAATTAACAGAACAAAATACAGAATAATCACCACTGGGAAAACACTGCAGTTGTAAAATCATTGTCTTCTTATTCAGTTAAAGCAAATCAAAGCACAGGCATTTAAATAATTCGTGATAAAATGAGATGCACAAGTATTCTGACTGTCTTCATTCAACGTCGGTTTATTTTAAGGTTTAACCTTTTCCATTGAATTCTGCATTGCTGTCTTAAGATAGCTGGACAATGAGATAGGTATAATTAGTTGTTGATTGGAATGACCATTCACTTATTATTGGCATGTAAACCAGGGCAGACACTGATTATTTTAACAGTAACCTTTCTCTTGTATGCCTAAATAAGGAGCTAAAACAAAAGACTGTGTACCTGGTTACCTCCCATGCCATGGCAGTTGAATATACCCACTTTCTCATTTTCTTTGCGGCCCATGTTGTCTAAGCATTGATTGGTTTCAACATTTCTTATCTAAAGAAAACACACACAAAAATGAAAGTGTCAAACACATTCAAATACTTAAGTCATAAAGTCATAAACTTATTCTGATACAAAGTGTTAACTAAATGATACAAGTTTGCAAGAAAATTCCCCAGAAATGTGTTTTTGTTTTCTTTCTTTGTTTTTTCTTTTTTTTGTTGTTGTTGTATTTTTTGTTTTTGAGACAGTATTTCTCTGTAGCTTTGGATCATGTCCTGGAACTCATTCTGTGGACCAGGCTGGCCCTAATCTCAGAGAGATCTGCCTGCTTCTGCCTCCGGAGTGTTGTGATGAAAGGCAAGTGACAAACCACCCAGCTAGGAATGTGCTTTAAGTATTATTTTATATTAAATATTTGAATTGGAACAATGTTGGTTCTAAAATTAGTATCTAATCAAGAAATGAAGGACATTTTCTCTACATAAGTTATTAAAATCTTTTTAACATTAAGATATTCTGAAATTCCATCCAGATAACTAATTGATTCTTAAAATCCTATAGAATACAAGAAAAATGACAACAAATTGGATTTGTACTTGAGGTTATAATTTTAGATTTCTGTATATTCTATATAGTTAAATAATTAAAATTAATTACGTTACTTTTTTTTCTGTGACCTACGACAGATTTGTACATCTTCTTTATTTCTTCTTCTTCTTCTTCTTTTTTTTTTTTTTTTTTTTTTGATTTTGAGAGACAGGGTTTCCCCGTAGCTTTTGGTTCCTGTCCTGGAACTAGCTCTTGTAGACCAGGCTCGCCTCGAACTCACAGAGATTCTCCTGCCTCTGCCTCCCAAGTGCTAGGATTAAAGGCATGCGCCACCCCCTGGCTACATCTTCTTTATTTCTAATGCTAAATTTAATAGAAAGTTTTTAATCCTTAAAAACACTGTTACAGGCTAAATGTCATTTCAAGTTGCAATTTTTTCAAAAGTAAGATTAAGTTACCAATTGAAGACATAGTTTACTGGTTTATAATCAAATATTACATTAGTCCCATAATTGATATAAAGTTAACACACATAATATAAATTAAAAAATCATTTCTTGGTATTAAAGATGATAGGATTTTTAAATCCAGCATAAATTGTTATAAAACAAGGGGAGGTTGTCATTAAATGGGAGAAACACCTATGTTAAATGAAGCATTTATAAATCATTTTCTTCATTCATCACCCAAGTACTTATTTAAATTTATCTACTCCGATTCTGATAATTTCAACATGGTTATTATACATTGGCTAAAAATCTCTTCATTTCTTCCCAATTAATGAAATTAGAGATGTTCAATATAATTTTATAGATGACAGAGTAAACATATATAATTCAATTTTCCTATTTTGCAAAGATTATTGTTAAATAGTGCTTCCTGGGGGTGCAAAAACGTCCTTTGATTGGCAGTAAGACTTCAATGAGGAAATATGAACAGTCTTGATCACACTGGGTAAGATTAGGAAGTGGCTAAAATTCTTAAGCCCTCATTCTTTGGGTGGAAATTTAGTTCAGAATTATAGACACTTTCATCAAGAAATCTAGGCAGTAACACAATAGACAGGGCAGAGTACATTGTGATTATTGTACTGAAAGCATTTAGACTTCCAGAATCACACCCAAATGGTGGCTCAGGGTTAGGTGGTATTTTCAATCTGTTTTAAGTTATTTAAAAACTGATTACATTAGAAGATCGTTTTCAAGATCAGCACATGTACAGTTATTAGAAAGGCAATAATTGATAGAATGTATAGTAAATAGGTCTGTGTGCAATTCACATAGTACAATAAATCATACTCTATATGGTTGAGTTATAACATCATACCTCTTGCTAAATTGTCTTTAAGGGTAGATCTCTACAAGGTCCATGACATTTGTATAGATACAAGATAAAGTCACAGTGTTATGTGTAAAGTCATTTGTAAGGCTTTGTATCTCTGTTTGACAATAAAAATCTCAAAGCATATCTTCCTCAGTGTATAATCTGATGGCATAATTTAAAGGAGCATTAATTAGGCACTTGTCATTTGATTCTGATAAATTATGTTCAGAATTTTAAAAAGCCTCCAAGTCTGGGACAGGGAAAGTATTTGAATGTCTACTTTAATTTAGGTATGTGATGTTTTTACTTCTCAACTCATTATAATAAAATTATTTTTTATAATAATAAAAAACAAATGCCAAAATATATTGCTCTTAGTAACAGTTGATTATTGATCCACATTTGTGATATATAAACTTGTTTTCTTTTTTTTAAAAATCTTTTATGAATTCAGTGATTAAATCAAGAAACATTAAGGAAGTTTACATCTTATATAAGGCACTGCTTTGTGTATGAGAATACAGCAATGAACAAAGGCAACATACTTTCTTTCATTGTGTAGCTTACATTTAAGCATGAAAGAAAGCAATAAAATCATATTAAAAATATTTCAAAAGATTAATATATCTCATGGGAAAGTAGAATTAGCTCTTCCTAAGAATGAGTCCCCTATTTAGTTATTCAATACAAAATGTTTACCCGTGAAGTTATATACCCACAAGTCAGAGTAGACAGATTCACTATTCTGTATGCATAGATTTATGCATATGTGTTTAATAATAATAACCAAAGAAAAGAGGCCATCAGTCTAAAAGGGACTTGGGGAGAGATGGGTGAAGTTAGAGTGAAGAAGTAGAAGGTGAAAATACTAAATTATATTTTACTTTAAGACATTAATTTAAAAGGCCTCCCAAAAAATGCAAAGCACAGGAAGAAAAAAGTGTTGTAGATGTCCTCTCTACAGAAGAGCTGGGAAAAAACAATTTAGTTTTGTGACAGAGCAATCTCAATTCCATCTATGCCAGAGCAACCTAGACAAGAGAATAGCAGACAGATGCCCACTGGAGTTACAAAATACCAGAATAATGGATTAGCAGCTGTGGCCACGGGGCAGGGAGCAAGGAGCAGGCTACATAAGTATCCAAGACTAAATGATGTCATCAATCCTGTGTTTTAGTACAGCCATTCACAATAATACATTACTGTGGCTGCTAAAAGTTGGTTAGAGACAGGACGGGGAACCAGAAAACAAGTACGGAGCCTTTCTATCATGTTGAGGAGAGACGTTATTTTGGGTGGTAACAGTTAACAGTAGATTTCAGAAGCTAATTTTGGTATACTTTTTTTTTTCTAATGGGTCCAGAAGAAATTTCAGGTAGCTTTTATATGAGCCCTAAAATAAAATAGATATCACAAACATGGTGTTTCTTATTATAGAAAATTTGATGTATAATGTTCTTCACATTAAAGATTCAATTTTCAGTACTGGCTCCTTTAATTACACAGAATAATGCTCATTTTACTTCATTAGGTTGATTTTGATATTTAGGAAATATAGCTTTGTGTGTTGTTTATTATCATACATGTCTATCAATTTAATCAAAGTTTTAAAATTTCTTTGTCATTTTAATTTTACCTCCTTTCCTACCCTTAAAATTACAATGGGTTTTTCTGTTGAGATTATGGATCTGTGTTCTCAGTTGTTAAACAATTATTTCTGAAAACATTTATTCTTTAATTTCTGATAATTTTTTTATATTTTTGTGATGCATCTTCAAGTTTTGCTAAATTTGAAAGCTATTGTTCTTTTCTATATTACAGTTCACACCACTTATTTTATATTTTAGTTTCTTTTACATAATAAGTTTGCATCTAGAATTTCCATCTATTTGCATTGTAATAACGTATACTCCTGATTATACAGCTGTTTAGCATTCATCCTTTTGTATAAATTTCTCTAATTATTATTTTTTCTTTGCCTGACTTCTCTTTAACGTTTAAATGGGAAGGTTGATCGAGGTTCATTTCCTGCTTCACAGAGATTTTTCTTCTCTGTATTTTAAAGATTGTTTATTAAAAGGCCTCTACTGTTTTTTCAAACTCTTAGTTTTGCTTACCTTTTCTATTTTTCTTTCTTTCTTTCTTTCTTTCTTTCTTTCTTTCATTATTTATTTATTTATTTTTGCTGGGAGCCTCTCATTTTATTTTCCTCTTTGTCCTTCCCTCCTAGATTCTGGCTGTATTCTCTGATTTCTCTTAAAAGGGAGACTGAAAGTGAGTTTCAAGCATCCATGGGTGACCGAATGTTGAAGCGCTTCAGAACATAGAGTGGAGAGGTCACCTGTGTGCAAAAGGCCCTTCTCAGTTTCAGCTACTATTTCTTAATTCATGGGAAATAACTTCTCATCAAAAACTGCTCGACTTAGGAGTTAACCTGGCTTAATTTCTACCTGACCCCTCATTCATGTTCTATCTGCAAAGATGACAAAGTCATGCCAGTGATACGTTTGTTGCTTCCTATTTTGGGGTCTGTGCATTTACCTCAATATCTCATTTTGTTGTCAGCATCACATCATCTTTTCTGTTCTTTTCTCTTTTGCTTTTCCCTTCTATTTCTCATTTTTAGTCTACACCTTGGTGTTCCTTTTTTTTTAAAGTTAGATGATGTCATTTCGAAAGAATTCCAGAATAGATCTATTTTTATTAGTAGAAGGCTGTCCTATTTTTGAAGTTACAACCATGCTTTTGGCTTCTTAACTTATGTGCAAATAGTATTACTTGTCCTTCAGAAGGTAGCACGAAGTGACTTTTGTATCTGAAATAAAGTGAAGTCTGTCAAGCTGGCTAGAGTGATACTAAAGCTGGGAGAGTAGAAAGAGATGCGTGCTTAGAAAACTTGTCAGAATGAACTTAGATAAATGTCTGAAGGACCAAACCAGTCTCCAATCTGTGCACACTTACAGAAGCTGAAGCTAAACCTGTATATTAGTTTATAAACTCAGAACCACCTCTACCATAACAAAAATTCCTTACTTTCATGTAACAACTTATTACATATTGTTTTCATTTTTTGCCTTCTGTCTTTGTCACTTTGTCAAAAATACCTAAACAACATTATATAAAGGAAAAAAAGATGGTTTGGTTTTCACAGATGGATTCAGGGATTATATTCCATCATGGTTGAGCAGGTGTGGATGATTTGAAGAGCTAGAACATGGCAGCCAAGAAGCAGAGAGAACACCTACACTGCACCCTTCTTCCTTTTCCTCTTTCATTCTATCATCTTTCCCCGGCTTGTGACTGAAGCACTCTACATTAGGGAAGGTGTTCCTTTCTATCCTATTCTTTCTAGAAATAAACTGTACAGACAAACCCAGAGGTGTGCTTCATTAATCTACTGGTAACCTTTAAATCCAATCAAGTTTGAAAATCAAGATTATCTCCCATTATGCCAATGAAATGATTGATAAACATTGAACTAGCATTTCCACAAGTAATAAATATAGTTATTTAATGAAGCTGGGAAATGCCAATCGTGACGTTCAAATAAGTGAGTGTTATAAAACAGACCTGGACAGGCAAGAAAAGTGTTGGTATCGATCAGAGGCAATGAAAGACCATGATTATAATTATATAATAATTATAATTTTTACAGATAATCTAGTAGCAGAGTTTGGAGACCAGTTATAGAGACTAGACAGAAAGCCAGTAAGATGGTTCAGACCCTAAAGGCATTTACCTTCAATCCTGATTACCTAACTTTTATTATTGGGAACTACTTGGTGTAATAAGATAATAAACTCCTAGACTTTTCCCTCTGACCTACATAGACATACTGTAGTGTACATATGCGATTTTAAAACCAAAAACCCACTAACAACTTGGTACACAGTCAAATGTGTGCTCCTAAAGGGCGTCATTGGAAAAGAAGTAGACAAGGTACTGACCTGTCACTGGTGTCAGTCTTAGCAAATGGCAATCAACCTGTAAATAACTTATAACTACTAAGAATCCCATATACATGTGTTACATGCCCTGCATCAAAATATCCAGAGCAGTGTGGGAGTTTGGAGGTCTAGCAATTCTTTGATTTATTTTCTATGCTGTGATACAGCTTTCACTAGACATAAGACCAAAGCAGTTCTAACTTTAATTGGTTATCTGCTTTGCCGTTTCCTTGTTTACACATAATCTTTTACGCCTTGGAAATAATTCTTAAGGATATAAACGAGAGTATTGTTTTTCACTTAATGTTGATGCTGGAAGTCAGAAAGCCACTGCACAGTTTCTGCTGCACACCAAAAGCCCTCTTAGCAGTAATTAGCTTTTATTCCCTTTGCTTGATTGCCAAGAGGAGAGTTTACACTAATCTAAAAACAGAGGGATTGTCCCCACCTAATCAATCAATCGTTACATTTAAAATCGCCATTCTAAAAATAAAGAATAACATTATTTACACTTGAAAAGGAACAACAGCACATTTATCCTTTAATTGGGTTTCATCAACTTACCAAATAATTATACTGGCTCTGTATTGTAATGTCAATCTTCTATAATATATGCGCTGTATTGGATATATAATAATTATACTATATATCTATTAATTTGAGTAGTTCAGAAGGATAAGAGTTTGTTATTTAACAAGCCCAATCTTACTTTGTTAAAATCTCAAACTGTTTATAGTTTATTGCAGTTGCTTGTATCAATCTACCTAAGAATCAAATTGGAGTGAATTCTACTCAAAATTAACAGAAATATGAAATATTTCACCTAGACATGTACTAATTTATTCTGGATAAAAATTGGCTTCTGGGTCTCCACGATTTTGAAATTAAAGCATGGAGAGAGAACACCCACATTTGTGTGTCTGACCTAGAATTAGATGCTAATTTACTGGGTTATCCTATTAAAGGGTCAAAAAGGTTGTGAATCTATAAATAAATCTGATTACCAGGAATGTTAAGGCTTTAAGCATTTTAGCTTCCACTCTTGTTACTAACTGAATTTATCTATAATCCTTGCAGCCTCACAGCTTTACAGATGTCTAATTTTATCTATTTAAGCTTACTCTTCAAAAATATTTAAGAAATATAATAGCATGCATATAAGGACATAGCTAGCTGATGTGGTTAAAGAGGAAAAGTGCTGAGGTCAACGGCACAATACAAAGTGCAGAGACCAATGCCAAAACCTGTCCAGGCAGCATGCAGATGGAAATTATTAGTACCAAGGGTTAAGTCACTTGGCTCCACAAATCCTGCTTTTCATCCCTTTAACCTTGGATAGTCCTTTGTTCCAAATATCTCACAATATAATATAGAATACTACCCTGTCAGAGCTTAAAATTTTGGGCCAACATACTGTTTTAGAAGGTTATTTATTTAAATCTTATAGAGGAATTAGTCCTTATATTTAGAACACCTGATGTAGGTTACATCTACATAAGATGAAGGGCTTCTTAAGAAAGCATTTAATACTGTAAAGGGCTCAGCCTCCTCATTCCATTAGGTCTGCTTACTGAGTCTAAAAGGCACATGCTTCATTAAGTTACTTAAAGGTCTGAGTTCAAAGCAATTGCACATCTTTTAACTTCTGATTGTCATTTGCACTTAATTTGTGAGCAGAGTAAAGTAACATTTCAATTATCCAAGTAGATGTAAACATCAGACCATAAAGTAATGATGTCTGACATCAATAAGTTTACTCATGTTGATTTTAGTGTTGATACATGATAATCATCAAACAGAATGAAGAAAGCTATAAAGAAAAAAATGATTGATGGAGAAATGTTTGCTCTTATCCACAGAGAACATTAAATATATGGAGCTTTTTTTTTTTTAAAGAACTGCATAAAATCTTAAATGGTTAAAAGGTCACTAGAAATTAAGGGAGAAGTACACGGTGATTAGATTAAAATATAATTTGATAATAAGTAGCTTCTACGTCAGACACTTTGGAATGCTTTTAGGGAGAAAGTCCCTTCTTGTGGAATGAAAGACATGACAGGCAGTAAGACGGAAAAAGCCTCAAACCATGACTTTTGCCCATTAGCAATTTAACACTAACTCATTATCAAGATGCCCATCTTAAATTATGTATACATGGTTAAGCAAAACTGAATTGAAGAGAGTTTGCTGAATTAGCCTTTCTGTTTCCATGGATACAAATGCTGTGTTGGATTTATTTGGAGCCTGGTTTTAAAATGGAAAACTACAGTACATTAATATCCCAGGAAGCTCAAAACAATATATCTCAAAGATGTTTTATACTTATTGGGTGTTTGAGTAGAACCACGGAAAGCTGCGTAGCTCATGTGGGGTGCTTTTGATTTCCACAGTTTTCCTTTGCCTGTTTGATTTCCTCTTGACACCCTTACATCCTCTCAATTTTTCAGTAGAATGGATCTCCAGTAAGGTGTTTAGTTTGTTTTTAATTTAGCTTTGCATTCTTATCACAAGATACAGGTCTCAGATTTTATTTAATAATAATATTTTACTGAATACAATGCAGTTATTTTTTTTATGATTTATCACAAAAGCATGAGCTATAGTGCTAGATTAACAGGTATTAGAATCCTGACTTCAATAATTAACTTGCACCAATCGCATGTGACAGTTTCTTCATAAATTAGAAAAAAAAAAGACCCAATTGAGGAAAATATTGTCATTAAAAAAAAGTAAAATTAATGGAAACTACTTGGATCAGTATCAACACAGTGACAAATCAGCTTTACTGTTGCTTCTTCCCAGACACTCTACGAGACACTTTGGCTTAGGTATTAAGCACCACCTACTGCAGAAACTATGAGACTTAAGAGATAAGAACCTTACATTGATTTCAAATGATACTAAGAATCTTAGGTGATATGAGCCTTATGTTGATTGACTTGAGGTCTTGGGATTTTTCTCAATCTACTGTGCCACCTTATTCTATGTACATTACAAAGATCCCCCAAATCAACCTCTGAAATTTTTGGAGAATATTTTTTGTATTAAGTGTAGGCACTTGATTTATTTCAGAAGATAGATACTTTCAAACTTAATACACTACTGAGAGGAATTTGCCTACAAGGAATTTTATTTTTAAGGGAAGTCAATAGATTTTCTTGGTATGTCCAAATCTTACAATTGAAATTTTAATTTGGCTGTAAACATAGTCTAGTTTTGTTAAATCAAATAAAGTTCAGGTATTTTTCAGGAGTAGTTGATGGTCCCAGTGAGTTTCCCAAAAGTCCTCTTTGTTTGACGCCATCCCGTGAATAAAAGGAAGGCAGTGATTAATTATCATGTGTTATTGAGAATAATAATCTATATCAAGATAAAGAACAATGTTCTTTTTAAAAAATAGATTGAGTTTCATGATTAATCAGATTTTTCCATGCATGTATTATATATTCAGAAGGAATGACTACTATATTTTTCCCATAAAAACACATCAAAGGAGAACTAATTAGTGACTGAAAGCACACAAGTAACAAAGTATCCACTTATTACTACACATAAAATTTTTCATTACATAATTCAGATTAATCACATGAAAACAGAAATTCTACATAAAGAAGGGGGCGCAACTGATGGAGGACAGAAATTTTGCCAATGGAGTATTGGGAAGTCACTTCACATTAGTTATAAAAATTCGGCTCCACTTTAATGTGAATAGAGCTTCTTTCATTGTTTTCCTTCTATAAAGTATGAGCACCAAATATTCTAGATTGAACCTGGTTAACTATTAAACATTTTACTATTCTGAACTACAAAATAATAATTAAAATCTAAACTCATTTATTAAATCTAATTTCCTGAATGAATTATATTATTGAGGTCAAATGCTTTTATCATAATATTGAATTAGTTTTGATTAGAAACTTTTCAATTAGGGAGCATATATCATAAAGGATATAAATCATGTCTTGAGCTATTTATTATTCTGTGTGTATATGTATAATTATGAAGTCAATTATTTACATCGAACAATGTAAGTATTTTATAAGTGAATGGTACACTACTATGAGTGTCAAGTCCATTTTATAACACTAAGATCCAACTTACATATTTCACTTTTTCTTTTATTTGCAATATTTTCAAAGTCTATTGACATTTACTGTCTGAAATAGATTGATGATTGGAACAGTCAAGGGACGCCATCTATCTCTAATGATTCCCACATTTGTGGTAACATAAAATATCAGAGAGTTATATCCACTAACTGATGGAAACACGTGCAAAAACCCATTACAAATATTGGGCCTACCTTGGGGAATAATGCTGAAGAGAGGGAGGAAAAACTGTAGAAGCCAGAGGGGTGAAAGACATCACAACAACAACAAAAAAATAATAACTAACCTGGCTCATAGGAAATCTCAGAAATTGAACCAACAACCTGGGAAATTGCATGGGACCAACTTAGGCCCTCTACATACATGTGAGAGTTGTGTAGTTTGGTCTACTTGTGGGACTTTGGCATTGGAAGCTCAGGCTTGCTTTGTGTGGCTCTTGCAAACCTATTCCTCATATTGGATTGCTTTGCCCAGCCTTAATGCAACAGGAGTTACTTAGTATTACAGCAAATTGGATATGCCATGTTTTGTTGGTACACATTAGAGGTTTGTTACTTTATGAACAGAAATAGAGGAGTAGTGGATGGGGGTGAGGTAGAAGGGAGGTAGGGGGGATGGGAGGAGAGGGGGAAGGGGAGAACTGCATTCATGAAGTTAAATTAAATAAATAAATAAAACTGATGACAAACTTTTCAATCTTAGATGTTGTTATGAAAATATATTTTTGTTCAAATATATTGTTGTATCAAAATTTGTAGCTACATAATTTTAGTGGTTTGCTCTGTTTTAAACCTCAGTTTTGCTTTCAATCCAGATGATATTAATGGTTATGACACTCAGAAACAAAAAACTCTTGGGAGTTAACAGAAAACACTTAGGAATAAGTTTAATTGGCCGAAACACTGTCTATTAGTAATAAAACAAGAAAATACTGCTTGCAGAATCTTAAAATTCCCCTTACTTTAGAGTTTACCACATTGAAGACCTTCATGGTCCTTGAAAAAAAAAAAGAAGTCATTTAAAATAGACCATTTAAAAATCCTTACAGCATTTTATCCAGAACATGAAAAAATATTGAGCTTCTTATAAAGTGTTCCATTTGCAAAATATATTTATAACTTAAGCAAAATAAATAATTCATACCTCACCAAGTGAGTAATAACGTCTTGGGATCTGGGAATCCGGATAGATGTTTTCTAGGTACCAAGAAAAAGGCTTACACTTCAGATTTTCCCTTAGTGTTTTTCTGACTGACACATCTCCATAATCCACTTTGACAACACCTGGAATGTTTCAGAAAAACGCAAATCAGTTAGGGCTATTTTAACACTATTTCAATTTGTTTTCTTTATAATTCCACAAAACTCAAACACATGTACAATTGCCACTAGTTGACTTCCTCAGCATTATCTGATTAATACACTAAATAAATATAAAAATGCTTCTTTTATTGCTTATGACTTTTGAAATGCAAATGTTTGCTGCAAAGTACTTGCAATTCTTGGACTAAAAAGAGTCATCAGCTAAATATAAACTGGTATTAATTTAGTATCTGATAAGCAAAGCTTAACTCAACTATATAATGCATCTGTTTTTACTTAATGAACACTTCATTGCTTTGCTAATGCTCATATTTCCCTATAGAGTCATTTATTCTCCATCAGAAAATTTTATAGGAAATTTATGTAAATATGATCTTCATAATGGACTGAACATATGCTCTATTTTTACTCTTGTACTTCTATCTGAGGTTAACACAGACTGACTTCATTATTTATTGATTTTATCCTATGTTATGAGCCATCAAACATCACCTCAAGGCGTTGGAAATATTAATAAATGAATAAACGTTAAGAAATCAGAAAAAAAAAATGGAGAGGAACCTATTTCACCTGTTTATGTTTAAAATGTATAGCTTTATTTCAGATGACACTAACCATTTGAATTATAATAAATATTTCATTGGTTGTCAGAAAAAGATGTTTTCTTTTAGAAACAGAAACAATACAATGAATTTCTATGTAAACCATACAACAGCAACTTAATTTACTCAGTATTTTTCATATTAAAAACAGCATTTGACTGAAATAACTAAATAACTGTGTCAAGACAGCAATTTTTATTACATATGTTGTAAATATAACAATAATTAACTATTTTCTTAAAAACAGTGACTATCAGATGCTAATACACACACACACACACACACAAATACTAGGATTTAGGCTATTGTAGCACAACAACGAATCAAAGCCCATGAGCCATCATAAAGGAAACAACAATTGCTTAGACATCCAGTGTCTGTGACAAACCTCATCACCAGGTAACAGTTTTCAAAATAACTACATTCCAAACTCCATTATCCATGAGCTATATATCCTGTGTCTCCTGAGAATCTGGTTTATTTCAAAATTAAATGCCAAAGTATTGTTGTAGAGCATTCTGATGACAGTCCAGCATCAAAAGCAATTCCTTCTAAAAGAAATATTGATTATTTAAACTTCTCTCTGGATAGAAAGTTTCATTTCTTAAGAGACAGTATCTCTCTTAACATCTTTTTATCCAGAACATCCATTGTTAGATTTGCATTTCTCTGATGGCTAAGGATGTTGAGCATTTTTTTAAGTGTCTTTCAGCCATTTTGTATTCATTTCTTGAGAGTTCTCTGTTTAGGTTTATAACCCAATTTTTATTGGATTACTTGTTCTTTTAATGACAAATCTCTTGATTTCAAGGCTGGACTCGAACTCACAGAGATCCGCCTGCCTCTGCCTCCCGAGTGCTGGGATTAAAGGCCTGCGCCACCGCCGCCTGGCTCTTTATTTCTTTGTATATTTTGGAGATCAGCCCTCTGTCTGATGTGGGGTTGGTGAAGATCTTTTTACATTCTGTAGGCTGATGCTTTGTCTTGTTGACCAAGTCCTTTGCTTTACAGAAGCTTCTCAGTTTCAGGAGGTCTCATTTATTAATTGTTGCTCCTAGTGTCTGTACTACTAATGTTACAGTTAGGAAGTGATCTCCAGTGCCAATGCTTTCTCTTCTAGGAGGTTCATTATGGTTGGTTTTATGTTGAGGTTTTTGATCCAGTTGGACTTGAGTTTTCACATGGGGATAGATTTGGATCGATTTTTATTTTATTGATCATTTATTCGCTACTGTATGCTCTTAAGATAACACATTTAATGAACAACAAATCAAATACCATTTCCCGACTCAAAAAGTTTTAATGATTTTTCTAGAAAAATAATTGAACATCTCTTATCAACACTTGAAACGTCATTATGAAATGTCTCTTGTCTACATCACTAAATTCATCATTGGAGGTATACTGCATTTAATTTTGTATTTGGTTCTCTTTGGAAGTATCTACCTTGCTTCCAAACCTAAGTTTTATAATTATCTTTCTCTCTGGAATATAGATCTGGGACTTTTGCATTGTTTTCTACCTGGTGCATGTCTTTGCTCAAAGTTTACTTTTCCAAGTTAACCTTCATTCATTTATTTTTTAAAATGTCTTGTTCATCTTTTCTCCATTATGCTCATTAAGACTTAATATTATAATATTTCTTCATTTGATCATTGCCAATAAGCATTTTGGGTACAATATTTCATCTATTAAAGCCAAAACTACCACATTATTAATGTTACAGGGGTACTATGAATACAATACATTGCCTGGAAAATGCCTAATATGGTAACCAATATACAATACTTACATATGGGTATTAATATTAGTGTTCTTTACATGTTTAACATCCAATCTGTCCTCTATAATAAACACGTGTTTTCTTTGAGAAACTAGTCCACCTTGATTTTTAATTTGTGTGAGACAAAATTCCTTTCTCCCCATGCCTTTTTACCTTCCTATAGGTACACAGACTAAAATTACATCACCAGAGAATCTTGTTTAAAAATGTACTGTTAGTTCAGTTCAGACCTGCATGTTTGCAGTTCCTGCATGTTTGCATTTCTTACAAGCTCCCGGAGCACGTTTTTTTCTGGGTAGAATTTAAGTGGCATTTAAGGCAATCAAGACATACCATTTTTCAAATTACATACAACCAGAGCTTGATTATCTCAGCAAAGGGCCTCTGACATGCTCAAACAAAACTAATTAACTAAATAAATAAATAGAAAAGGAAAAAAAGTATACTTTAGGAAAAGTTCCTGGGATTACTTGGAAGCTGAAGTTCTATTTTCTCTGGATTGGTAACTGTAAAGAGAAGCTAATCCTGGAGATTCAGAGACTATTACACAAGTCTCAGATAGTAACATCCTTGTAGGAGTAAGAAAAATCAACACATACCTCCGTGGAGGCCCAGAAATGTGAGCCTATTTCCCTGTTGACCAAAGGTCAGAGAGTTAGAATTTATCTCTAGTTCCTTCAAGGTTATTTTGCTTCTACCTCAAACAAAGGTCCCACCTATAGGTAGGTCTGAGAGTTCTGCTTTCTGAAGGTTATTGTCAACAGGTGTGGCTAATAGCCAGACCTTGTACTCCAGGAATAGAGAAGTAGCTTGTTCCTACCTCAAACAAGAGTTTTAGGAACCAACTAAGTTCCAGTTCCCTTTATGGAGATAACTTTTTTTTTGTCAAGGGCGTGGTTTGACTACAGAATATTTTGGTTTATTGTGTGAATGTGACTTGTTTTGTTCTAGCAACAGAATGTTTAACTATGACTGTAACCTGCAATCTTCAATTGGTTTGTTCATTTCCTTGTGTCATGCTAAAGTAATCTTATGTCTTACTCCTACCTTTTGGGGTCAGGGATATTTGAAGCAGTTGAAAATTAAATGTGGGTGAATTTTCAGTACTCACTGGAATTCCCTCCTGATACTATCCTATGTTTCTCCATTTTATTATTTTCATTTGCACCTTCATGTTCTTTACTGTATTTCAAAATTCTCATGCATGTACCTTGGTGAGAGGAATTTTTGATGAGGCTGGTTCACGACATACCTCCACAATTATATCTATCTAGCCTTCATATACATACATATGTGTATATGAGAAATAAAAGTGGAGAGGAGAGAAGGGGAGGAGATAGGAGTGGAGAGGAAGAGAAAAGAGAGGAGAGGGGAGGGTGAGGAGGAAGGGGAGAAGTTGCACTGCTTATGGAGATTAATTACATTCTACTTAAAAAGATATGAAGAAATTAGCACAGCACAAAAGAAACATGTTATGTGAAAATTTTCTAGTAAGAATAATTCAAGGGGGAGGAGATTTTATGGATTATGTTTTAATGAGTTAAAAAACTTTTCAAAGAAAATTTATAGAACTTGCCATATTTTATGGCAAATCTTCCAATGAGGTTTTCAGGAATTCTGAAAAGAATTTGACAATGAATTAAAAATTGAGTTAAAGAACTATTTTAATTAATGAGATATTTTCATACTTTATTAATAAGTAAATGATAACACATAGTTAGGCAATTAATTTTTTTTTACATTTTGAAATTATTTTCTAATTATGTCATTTCCCCTTCCTTTTCCTTCTTCTAATTCCTGACGTGTACCATCCTTGCTATAATGGTCTGCTCTGTTCCTTTAAGACACAAGCCACACCTATTTCCTCCCTGTCCATGGAGGCAAGCTGATCTTCAGCTTCCAGCCTGAGTCCCTTCTTTTCCATCTCCCTCTCAAAGAGGCAGCTTTTGTCTCTCCCTTCTCCCCATTTCTCCTCTTTCCCCTTCTGTTTCTCTCTCTCTCTCTCTCTCTCTCTCTCTCTCTCTCTCTCTCTCTCTCTCCCTCTTTCTTTGCTCATGTAATCAATGTGATAAAGCCTTTGCATATCACAGTGTTCTTCAACGGCATAAAATAACACATACTTGAGAGAACCACTATGAATGTAATCAGTGTTGTAACGCCTTTTCATGTCACAGTCATCTTCAAATGCATAAAAGAAGACATTCTGGAGAGAAACCCTATGAATGTAATTAGTGTAGTAAAGTCTTTGTATGTCATGGTCATCTGATGAATAAAAGAGCACATACTTGTCAGAAACCTTATGAATACATTCAGTGTGGTAAAGTCTTTGCAAGTTACAACAGTCTCCATATACATATGAGAACCCACACTGGTAAGAAAAACTTGTAACTAAT
Source organism: Chionomys nivalis (assembly GCF_950005125.1). NCBI lineage: Eukaryota > Metazoa > Chordata > Mammalia > Rodentia > Cricetidae > Chionomys > Chionomys nivalis. Next base: position 24,947,264 of record NC_080107.1, read on the forward strand.
CAGTGTGGTAAAGCTTTTGTATATAGTAGTTATCTTCACATGCATACAGGAACGCTTACTGGAGAGAAACCCTATGTGTGTAATCAAAAAGGTGAAGCCTTTGCAAATCAGAGCCATCTTCAAATGCATGAAAGAACACATGCCGGAAATAAACTCATGAATGTAATCAGTGTGGTAGATCCTTTGCATATCTCAATGGTCTTCGGAGGCATAAAAGAAGGGACTCAGGCTGGAAGCTGAAGAGCAGCTTGCCTAGGCATATAGGGGATGGAGTGAGCATGGCTTGTCGCTTAAAAGGACAGAGCAAACCATGACACTTATGGTTTCTCAAATTTATGTTCACACACATATTTACTCTCAAACACAAATACATCCTGCTCAGTCCATATAATGTTACTTTTATATGTGGATAATTTCAGGTCTGATGCTGTGGTGTTGGATAATCAGTTAGAGGTCTTTCTGTCAGGAGATGTTTTCTCCCACTTTCATCTTTCCTACGGTATCTATAGTTCTTTGTCTCAGGTTAGGGACCCATGGGATTTCTTATTTTCATTTTCATTTCCATTGGTTATCCTAATTGAAGTCATGTTGGATTGAGACTGCATGAGTGTAGCATCCCCAACATTTTTTATGAGAAACAGTAAATCTGTTGTGCTATGTTGACTAAGGAATAACTAAGATTTGTGTTATTTGAAATATCAATGCAAATCAAAGAAAAGAAACTATACCTTGTCAATTCTTGACTATATTAAAAAACTATAAGATGTAGAAATTTAGAAATGGAAATCAGATTCATAATATTTAGAAATTTTATGCAAATGAAAAATTTAATTAATATGATTAATTAATTTTATTAATTTATTAATTAGTAAATATTGGTTTATTTAGAAACTCATTCGTTTAGGTTTCATCTTTCTTTGTCTTATATTGGGCATATTATACTGAGCAAATCACATGACATCCGAAGTCCTTGATACCTACTATATTAAGTCACATGAAACTGGCCTGTTCTTCTGAGTATTATAATTGTTGTGGGGAAGAAGTAAAACATAATCAATGCCTGTTAAAAGTATGCACTAACAATCAGCATTTGTGCTTGCTATTTTAACATGCATGTGAACTTCAAGAGGCATATCGTTTCCAACAGCAAAATCAACTTATTGCTCTGAGTTTGTGTACTGCTGTGGTATATCAGATAAATGGTGTGGCAAATCAAGCATTCTGTTAGATCAGATGCCCTTTCTGTGAGAAATATGCCATACATCACATTCAAGACCTCTCAGAGTTGTATTCCTGCAGGCATCCTTTGCAGTCTCAATGCTGCAAAGAGTTTTCTTTAACCACAAAATACTACTAAAAAGGAAGCTGAAGCTCCACTCCTTGTGCACATGCCTGTTCTCCTCCCTACATTGTGCATTAGAGTGTTTTTGGCACATGTGCCACATTTAACAAAGAAAAGCACAAATTGCATAATTACAATCTCAATTAAGATACTATTACACTATGAACAGCAGGAATAAGATTTTTTTTTCAATAACTGCTCATAAAGAGCATGTTGATTGTGCTCTAAGCAAACCATTGTAAAAATTTATTCTTGCCTCTATTGTCAACCAATTTTTCCCATCTGTCGTAAGTTGCTAAAAATGAGTGAGCTGGAACAGGCTACAGAAGAATCGTTAGTCACCCTGGGGACCCTGTACACTGCTGCTATGGTACAATCAGTGACAGCAATTTCAATAAGCATAAGCTTGACTTATCCTTTCTGTGAAGGGTAGAGTGACATTTTGCTCTTGGGTTTTCCACACAGCGTTTGTCTTTTTCTAGCACTGCTAAAGAATTGATACAGAGATCAAAGCAAAGTTTATTTATTGTATATATCAGATTCAGTTCTCAAATCAGATTCCACACTGCTTGGTATGAGAATATCTCAGCAGTTCCTAAATAAAGTCAATATCCAGTCAGGTTGATTTAAATGTCCAACTGTGCATCAGCATCACCACTGTGACACACAATTAATCTTCTACATAATGCTCTATTACTTTATCCCATATTTCTTTCTCTATTTTTTAAAGAGCTTAATAATTTTCTTAATATGCCATTTGTTTAAGACTATACTTCCATGTAATGTGACAAATCTTTTGTATATGAAGCGGGCATTTGAAAGGAAATATGTGGATATAGAATAGTCTTTGTTTGGGTAAAACTTGTTTGTCTAAAGGAAATGAAAACATTTAGAATGATAACATAGCTAGGATATCTAAATATAAAGAGGCTGAAGAGCACTGAGTGATCTGCAAAATTCATGAATTTTTAAGTGTTGATTTTCTTCACCTTCTTACATTATTTTTCCTGTCCTCTGACATTGCCTGTTACAAAAGACTAATATATCAAAATCATTGGCCAGAAGATGAAAAGGGCAGGTGTTAGAAAATTTCAATGCAGCAAAAGTCAATCATTAAAGTCATTATTAAATCACAAATTGCATTGAAATTCTAATTATTTGTGTTATCAGTGACCTTTTGCAGATGAAAGATTTAAGGCTCAGAAGATGAAAGTGCATATAAAAATACCCGTGATTCCTGGTTCTAGGAAAGTACCTTGTGTAGTGGGGAGCTTCGGGCTGTGTTCCCACCACCCCAGCTCCTGGTTGCCTGACTAGCTTATGCCCCGAAATAACAACACACAAACTGTATTCTTTTTTTTTCCAATGGCTCAAACGTAGTTTTAAATAGCTGTTATTTCTTTCTTTCTTTTTTATATTAATTAATTTATTTAATTATTAAAGATTTCTGCCTCTTCCCCGCCACCACCTCCCATTCCCTCCCCCTCCCCCAATCAAGTCTTCCTCCCTCCTCAGCCCAAAGAGCAAGCAGGTTTCTCTGCCCTGTGGGAGGTCCAAGGACCACCCACCTCCATCCAGGTCTATTAAGGTGAGCATCCAAACTACCTGGGCTGCCACAAAGCTATTACGTGCAATAGGATCAAGAACCCATTGCCATTGTTCTTCAGTTCTCAGTAGTCCTCATTGTCCATTATGTTCAGCGAGACCGGTTTTGTCCCATGCTTTTTCAGACCCCGGCCAGCTGGCCTTGGTGAGTTCCCGATAGAATTAGCCAGTAAGGGCTAGCGCTAATGGGCCAAGCAGTGTTTAAAAGAATACAGTTTGCCTCAGTGTGTGGGTGCACCCCTCGTGGTCCTGAGTTCCTTGTTCGTTCGTGCTCACTCTCCTTCTGCTCCTCCTTTGGATCGTGAGACTTCAGTCCAGTGCTCCAATGTTGGTCTCTGTCTCTGTCTTCTTTCATCGCCTGATGAAGGTTAATATTCAGGAGGATGCTCAAGACAACATTAAGATACCATCTTACACCTGTCAGAATGGCTAAAATCAAAAACACCAATGATAGCCTCTGCTGGAAAGGTTGTGGAGATAGGGGCACTCTCATCCATTGCTGGTGGGAATGCAAACTTGTGCAACCACTTTGGAAAGCAGTGTGGCGGTTTCTCAGGAAAGTCGGGATCAACCTACCTCTCGACCCAGCAATACCACTATTGGGAATATACCCAAGAGATGCCCAAACATACAACAAAAGTATATGCTCAACTATGTTTATAGCAGCATTGTTTGTAATAGCCAGAACCTGGAAAAAACCTAGATGTCCTTCAATGGAAGAATGGATGAAGAAAGTATGGAATATATACATATTAGAGTACTACTCAGCAGTAAAAAACAATGACTTCTTGAATTTTGCATACAAATGGACGGAAATAGAAAACACTATCCTGAGTGAGGTAAGCCAGTCCCAAAAAGAGGAACATGGGATGTACTCACTCAAATTTGGTTTCTAGCCATAAATAAAGGACATTGAGACTATAATTCATGATTCTAGAGAAGCTAAATAAGAAGGTGAATCCAAAGAAAAACATATAAGCATCCTCCTGAATATTAACCTTCATCAGGCGATGAAAGAAGACAGAGACAGAGACCAACATTGGAGCACTGGACTGAAGTCTCACGATCCAAAGGAGGAGCAGAAGGAGAGTGAGCACAAGCAAGGAACTCAGGACCGCGAGGGGTGCACCCACACACTGAGGCAAACTGTATTCTTTTAAACACTGCTTGGCCCATTAGCTCTAGCCCTTACTGGCTAATTCTCATATCCCGATCAACCCATCTCTAATAATCTGTGTAGCATCAGTCTTACCGGGAAAGATTCAGCATGTCTGACCTGGCGGCTTGCTTCATCGCGTCTGCCTCTGAGAGGAGCTGCCCTGCATCTGAGCTCACTTCCTCTTCCTCCCAGCATTCTGTTCTGTTTACTCCACCCACCTATGTTCTAACCTATGAGGGCCAAGCAGTTTCTTTATTATTTAACCAATGACCTTCCTCTATCAACTTTGTGTTTTTCTTTCTTCTTATACATTTTCACTGTTAATAATTTCTGTAAGTTTCCTAGTGGAGTTTTGGGATCTTTCGTGTATGCTGTATCATCTAAAATGGGGAAAATTTAACTTCCTGTTTTTGTGTTTTTATCGATTGAATTTCCTTTTCATCTGTTGCTGCTCTGACTAATGCTTCGAGCACTATATTGAAAAGAATTTGGGATAGTAGACAGCGCTATCTTATTCCTATTTTTGATAGGATTGTGTTATTTTTCTCTGTTAAGTAGGATGCTAGAAAAAGTTCTCTCTCTCTTTCACACACACACACACATACACACAGTCTGCTCAATATGTAATACCATTATTTCTATGCATGCTTTCAGGGCTGATCATTTTGTATTGGATAATCAATTGGTGTTCTTTCCCTAAGGGAAAACTATTTTTCCTGCTCTAAATACTTCTTAAACCTAATCATTAAATTTTCTTTCATATTAGCATGTCTATCAGTGATTGGTGTCATCCTTGTTCACTTCAGGTTTAGCAATGATCTATGAGTCTGATAATCAGGAATTGTATTGCAATTATACCAGTTGGAACTGGGCTTCTCAACTCTGCATTTTGGTCAATTATGGTTTTCTGTTTTCTCTCTGTTACAAAAAGACATTTCCTTGATAATGACCAAGGAGTACACTTATCTACGGGCATGAGGATAAATATTTAGAACATAGTGAGAAATTATGCTAGCCTTAAAAGTAGCAGTTGGTAGGTTTTCCTTCAAGAACCATTATTTCATTAGACTGAATAGTTAGTGCAAGCCTGATTATCCTCTTATTGAATATGCCTAATATCCAGTTAAAGAGTTGTAGGTTACTACAAGGTATGTATAGCACTATTGTACCCTTAATATTATTGTGTCATGCTGGTTGTTATCTTTTGTAGGCCTTATAGTTGGGCAGGACTTTTGGTTGTTTCTTTCTTAGGTAGCTTATGTGGTACCTTTTGGTACCATGGAAGCTTGTCTTCACAGAGCATACTTTAAGGTCTTATCTAGCTTGGGTTTGTTTTTTTGTTTGTTTGTTTTTTTTTGTCTCCTATTTGAAGTTAATTGTGTTTTAGCAATAGAGACTTACCTTTCATTTCTGAGAGGGGAACTAAGAACAACAACAAAAGCCTGTAGTATCCCTGCAGTCTCTTGAACCAAAACTTGAAAAGGGATTTCTTATACTTTGTTTTTGTGCTTATATTAGATAGTCTATGAGTCTTGGTGGAGCAAGGTCAACCTAGATGTAAAATTCAGTTAAACTAATCACGATATTTATAAGCAGAATTACATGTATCATAGATATTTTTAAATATAGTTAGTAGCATAATTCCTTGTATTTTCCCTGTTCCATCCTTTTATCAATTTATGCTTATTAGAAAATTTTTATCCTGATATTACCTACTCTATTCCTCTTCCCTCTGGTTCCACAGTGATTCATATGTCCAAAATTAAGGTCAGCAAATGAATAGTAGAACCTAAAAACACTAAAATGCTTCTGCATGGTTAAAAAAGAACCTATTGAAGAGGAAGCCCAGCCCACAAAATGGGAAAGAATCATTGGTAACTATAAATCAGACAGAGAAATAAATTATAGATTATGTAATTTCTATAGATCAAAATATGTAAATTCTGTAGCTCAGAAAACAAAGACCAAAAAACCCAACCAAATGTCCTATTTAAAAACAGGCTTAGAATCTGAACACAGAATTTTCCCAAGAAGAATTAAAAGTGGCTAAGAAGTAACTTTAAAATAATGTAAAAGCATGGGATAAAACCGGACTTGCTGAACATAATGGACAATGAGGACTACTGAGAACTCAAGAACAATGGCAATGGGTTTTTGATCCTACTGCACGTACTGGCTTTGTGGGAGCCTAGACAGTTTGGATGCTCACCTTACTAGACCTGGATGGAGGTGGGTGGTCCTTGGACTTCCCACAGGGCAGGGAACCCGGATTACTCTTAGGGATGATGAGGGAGGGGAAATTGATGGGGGAGGGGGAGGGAAATGGGAGGTGGTGGCAGGGAGAAGGCAGAAATCTTTAATAAATAAATAAATAAATAAATAATGTTCATTATTGCTAACAGTTAAGAAAATACAGACATAAAATAATTCTGAGGTTTAATTTTACTTCATCCAGAATTACTAATTTCAACAAAATAGCTGAAAAAAAGTATGAGAAGAATTGGAGCTTCAGTTAATCAAGACAAAATAAATTTGATGTGGGTTTTTTTTTTGGTGGAATTTTTGTCACACTTTGGCATTTTTGCCATGTTGGTTTTTTCATTCATTGTTATGATTTTCATTTTTCTGGGATTTTCATTTTTTTCAAAGGAGGGAGAACAAAAAATTGGGTAGCTAGTAAGGTGGGGAGGATCTGGGAGAAGGGAAAAACTTTTTTAAGAAGAGTAATTTTTCATTCTGTATTAGTTATTGTTTCATTTTATATTACTGTAATTAAATTAGTCAATTTAAGAATGTATAAAATTTATGCAGTGTGTATGCTTAGAATTTTATTAAGAGAATTGATTTGTATTAAAAGACCAAGTATTACATTTTTTAACATTCAATTTTGTTCATGGGGTGGAGAGAGAGAGACACACACATGTACATGCACACCATCCCATATTTTCAAGAAACGTTTTGTGTGTAGTCATAAAGTCTACATTGCAGGTACCAGGAAGAGCCCTGCTTTAGTCTAATCACACCATAGTGCATATACATAAAAAGATAACCATTCAGTATCAGCGTGTGAAGTCAAATCATGAGGATTATAAAGAAGATGTTGTTTGCTCAGGGAACAGCACAGAACGAGAGAAATAGAAACGGAAATACACAGCATTTCTTCCACTACTTTGATCTTTTATCTTACCAAGGGCTGGAGTAATGAGTAGAGCACATGTGAGCATTTAACCCTTTCATATGCTTCACATCATATTTGCTAGAGAAAAGAAAGCCAAATTATAGATTATTTTCTACTGCTCTGTGTGATATAATGTTTGGTTTATATTATACTTTGAAAAATTGTAATGTGAATGGTAATGATATTTTTTCGAATAAAGCAAAATTTAAAAGAATTATGAGCCTTTAAATGGCCATTTAATTGAATGCCAATTCTTTCTCTCTTTATTACCCAAAGAATCCAGTAGATGGAAACCTTGCCCTTGAAATGGCAAATCTGCTTCAAATGCATGTGGTTTGACTTCCTAGTCTTCAAGACAGAGGAGCTGGAAATAGCTAGGGAAAAATGCCCTCCTAAGAGCGTATCAGAAAGCCCACAATTTACCTGCTTCCTAAGTGGTTTGAAAATTGCATTATCAAAGTCAAGTTGTTTTGACCTCCATGAGGTGAATGAGAAAAGGAAGAATATATTGATTGATTACTGGAGTCAGGTTCCTGGTGGCTTCAGTTTTGATTGTCTTCTTCCATCAGTGTCTATACTACTCTTGCCCTTTTACCGTGCTATATTCTCTAGGCTAATGGCTACATCTGTTTCTGTCCATCATAGCTCATTGAAAGGAAGCCATGGGTGAGCAGAGAAAGACCTAAATTAGACTCTCCTGGGATGAACAAAAAAAAAAAAAGCAGAGCTTAGACTAACCCAAGAAGGGCTGAAATGTGTTCTCTCCTTGATTCCTTATTCCAGAGTGCAGCTATCATTTTGTTCCCAGGCTGGTCACCATTCCCTTCTCAACAGACTTGAATAGTAGCGCCAGGAACCCCCAGATCTGGTTCTGACCTTGACTGTCCAGGGAATGAATGACTATACTCTAAATAACTGATCAGATTTAATCATTACATTAGATGACATCACTATTCATCTATTAGATCAGCTCCTTAGGTCACTGTCTCTTTGAAAGATACTTAAGACATGGAGAGTCAAAATTCCAAGGAGCCCTTCAGTATGAATAATAAGCTGGTATTTTATCATTTTTAACCATAGTGTCAAATCAATATTTTGTTGAGGAAACTACTCTTCTCTTTAAAATGGGTGACTGGGAGGACTCTATGGTTAGAAGTTGAACAAATAAAGCAAATATGTGTCATGGTACTGTCTCGCACTGGTACAGCTAAGTCACAAAACCAACATTACATAGTTCCCACTGAATTACATCATAATTAGGTAATGCATATTTTGTTCCCTTTTCATTAGTTCTCAATTTCATAATTAAGCTTAATTTAGAGCCTTGCCTCTGGTAATGGGTGCTAACTGCTCTGACTGCGCATCCATTTCCATTGTACAAAGTGGAGGAGTCAGATCATATTTCACTGAAAACTCATTTAACCATTTCCCATATGCTTTTAATGATGCAAAGGCAGTTATGCCTAATTAAAATCTGAAAACCAATAGTCACCCCAACCCCCCAGGCTAACAGTATTTAAATATCTGCGGACAGTGACCGATTAATATTTATTTACTTACATTTATATACTTACATCATATTTAGTGAATGTTGGAAATATACTAAAATCCAAATGGATTTTAGAAAATGCAGTTAAATCGAATGGCCAATATTCAAAGTAGGCAGTTTAGTTCAGTAACATCCTCAGTTCCTGTACCATGTAAGAGTCAAGAGGAGAGAAAGCTGGTGGTAAAGGGGTGGAGGTAGGATAAGTTGCTCCTTACCCATCTGAGCTGATAGAGGATGGTAGATAAAGGAATTCATCAAACCGGATAGAGGAACTCATACAGAACATTCTGTAACCGACTTTAGACCCACAACTTTAGAGAACAGAAATTATGTTTCCATGGCTAAAGTATCCCTTGAACAACAACAACAATAACAAAAAATGAAGCAAGATACCACATCTTCAAATCTCCAGAGAGCACTGTTATCAAGACTTAAAGGAAATCTTCAAATTTCTTAAAACAGTACTCTTGACACATTTATAATCTATTATAGTTCAAAATCCAAGACAAACATCGTATCCAAGAAGAAAAAAACAGTTCTTTGTCAACATTCTGTGTCCAAAATGTGTTTTGTACCCTTGTAAGAAGAATTTCCAAAACTGAAGGAATTTAAAATATGAATAGTGGAAATGTGGAATTTGGAGATAGACTTCTGTTTTTTGGAAAAAAAGTTTGCTTTTATTATCAACAGTCTTGGTTCAATCACAATCACCCACATTGTAGAATGAGAGAATCAACTCCTGAAAGTTGACCTCTGATCCCTACCACAAACAACATAAATGATTGAATAAAAATGCAAATTTTAAAAATAGCTCACTTTTAGAGTAAATGAATAACTCCACATTTCCACTATATTTTGTTGGAGCTAGCAGCATCACTATCATACAAAATCTTGAAAAAAATATCGGTTTTTTAAAGTCAAAGCTTAAAGGCTTTACATCTACTTCAAATCCCTAATTTGATATGAAAAACAATGTTAGAAAAATATTTTTATTTGTAGTCTTATAAACCTGCTAGCTCCAACAAAATACTACAGGAAGAGAAAGTGCTATTCAGAATGCATGGTGAACACATTTACATGATGCCAGTTGAATTTAGTAAAAGTTTTCCTTATATTTAATTTGCTTACAAAATGGACAAGTTCAATGATTTTTCTTTTTTCTTTTCAAGGTCGTTGTTCAGGTATGTGATTACAGTCTCAACATCAACATCTGGTAATAAGCATTAAGTACTGAAATGTAATTATAAAATGTACAAAACACAGGGAATTCATTTTGTTACTTGTTTCTATAACAGTCTCATTGTTGTGGGATAACTTGAAGATGACATTGGGTCTTGATGGTCTTATATTGAGCAACAAGAATCCCAAAAATTCAATGACCACCAACATCATTTGAATCAGTGGCTCCCAGGTTTGTTTTCTCATAGGAACAATCTCACGCAATTACAGTGTACAAAGACATAAACATGGGTGACAATTTTCTACATCCCTTTTAAATCTTATTTTCTATGTACAAATAATGCATTTGCAGTTTTAGTATTTTAGTTTAGCATCTTTTTAATGAACTATGAAAACATTTTAAGAAGTGCATGACAACATAATACATCGGAAACGATTTAGTTGTTCATTTTCATGTTGGCATATTTCAATACATAGTATATGTCAAATGGCACTCAGATGAAGGCATTTGTGAATAACTGTTTGCAAGGATTTTGTAATAACATGTAAGCCTACTCAGTAAAGCTTCAGGGATCAATTTGCAAGCTCATGGGTAAATCAGCAGAGCAGAAGGAATGCCAGATGCTTGTTCACTTTAGAACTTGGATTCTTTTGTAAAGAATGGAAATCTACCCCTAGGTGGAGACATGCCTCTGTGTCCTCCCTTAAGGGTTGACGGAGGGAGACAGATCAGGGAACTGAGCATCTCACCACCCTTGGGAAGGTAGATTCACCTTCATATAATACGTTTTTCCTCAACCCCAAAGCTGTCCCTATAAGCCCCCACGGAGGTTGCTGAATGTGTCAGCTTTTCTGAGTTAGGGCTCAGAAAGGTATAAATATTCTTTTTACTCTCTTCAGCATTATTCTTTCAGATGCTGGGCTGAGCTTAAGTATGTCTATAAACTCCCTAACACACACTTTTGGTGCCCTCACTCTTTCTCTAACACCCCCTCCCTGCCATGTGGCTACCTTTCATCACACAGCGGACCTCCATGCCAGTTCATCGTTCCCAATTTCCCACTCTCTGCTGCTTTGAGATTTACAGCATGCCTGCCCTGAGCCTTTCCTTTTCAAGGCCTATAAATTGTCCAAAAACATCCACTTGAGTCCATTTTTTTTTTGTCCTGGAGCTTTTTATTTTCCTGTTTGCTCTTAAATTATTCAATTAATGAAACTAAGAACCCTAAGTGAAGACTTTCATTTCTCTTGTACCAAATGATGGCTCTGATGGGATTCACCAAATTTCTGGTAATATTTCTTTCCTGCCTAGAGAAAATGAACCTGCTCTTTCAATCTTAAGCAGTATTACTTTGCACCACCATCCTGAGTATGTTCTGCTCTATTCTTAAACCAGAAGAATTTCACGTTAGTGTATTAATAAATCTCAAACCAATGTGAGGGGATCTTGGAGACCCTGAATTTCATCTTCTATGAATTCAAATAGCTTCCTTACAATCAAAAGAAAGATTTGCCCTTTCAGAAATGATCAAATTTAGAGATTTCAAAAAAGGTGCCTAAATCATTTATTTAAAAGTAGCCTTGTATAATTTCCAGTTGCTGAAAATATCTTTATTGTCAGACATTTTTAAGTGATTTATGAACTAAGATGCTAGGCAGGAAGTTTCCAGTTTCCTATGTTTCTGTGTGTTGGGCATAGGCAGGGAAACTGGTGCTCACTGATCTTCTTTTATAGACAGTGAAGTAAATGGTTGCTGAACTTGTCTGCAAATAGTTTGTCCACACTTGGGACTACTATGGCTCCAAATCTGGTGTTCCTAGGAGAAACAGAGGCAAAAAGCACAAATATGTTTGAAGAATTCTTTTGAAATTCTTTAGAATATAAAAATTATTTGAAAGTGAGAACCAGTTTCAGAAAATTCAAATAAAAATAGAAGAGCTTGCTTCACACTTTCATATTCATCATGAGGAATGACACTTGTAAAACATCCATGATGATTCTTTCTGAGATGGAAAGCATCAATTCCCATCCCTAGTAACAGGACACAAACCTTAATTGTGCAGAAGTTCCTCCCAACCTCAGAGACTTTCTCTTCTGCCTTTGTTTTCTCTTCACCCAGAATTGCTGGGTCCTCTTTATGCTGGCTGTCTCAGAAGTACAGAAACCATTTGTAGTAGTTTTTCACAAAAATGCAATTAAATTTATAGCAATGACAAATAAAAACTAGTTTTTCTTCCATATGACAGTCTTCTTTAGGATTCTTCTCATATATGGAATTAGCTTTCTCTCATAAATCTTCATGAGACTGAACACTAATAACCACATACAGAGTCAGTACTAGATTGTTTTGAGATTTCCTCTGCCAATGGAATTATTCTAATCCTCTTCACTTTAGCCTCTGGCAGACTTTTCCGATAAGGGCAAAAAGCAGTCACATTCTTTACCAAAATATTACAAGATGGACTAAATATTAACATTATTCTCCTCTGAAATCTTCTGTGCCATGTCCCTACAGTTCAAATCATCCTCAGTACTACTGCCTTTCATGTTCCTACTATTATAACCCTTTAAGCCCCACTTAAAGCATTCTACTGATTTTCTAAGCCACAGTCCCAAAGTTCATATTCTTTCAAATAAGAACATGGTCTGGCCAATCACAACAATACCCCAATACCTGGTATCAACTTCTGTCTTAGAGCTTATATCGGTGTGAAGAGACACTATAATCAAGGGAAGTTTTATAAAGGAAAGCATTTAATTGGGGCTGATTAAAGTTTTTGAAGTTTAGTCCATTATCATTCTGGCATTGTGCAGGCAGACATGGTACTGGAGAAGGAGCTGAGAGTTCTACATCTTGATTCACAGGCATCTGTAAATGATGTAGCTTGAGCATAGTTGAGACCTTAACGCCCCCCCCCCCCAGTGGCACAGTTCTTCCAACAAGGCCACATCTTCTCTAACAAGACCACACCTCCTAATAGCGCCACTCCTTATGAGTCAAGCATCCAAACACACAAGTCTATGGGGGCCATTCCTATTCAAACCACCAAAGTCCGCTTAACCAGAACTAGGATATGACTGTTGTTCCTTATCTCCCCTTCACAGCATCATCTCATACAGGTCACTCTTTCCTTCTTGACAGTCAGTTTTTCTTGAAAACCACAAACCATACTCTACCGATTCACTTTTGATGTCTACAGCTACCTCTGATTTACTTTGGTAGAATATCCTCTGAGGCAGGACTTCTGAATCTTATACTCCAAAGCTCAATGCTTTGATCCAGTTTTGTTTCAAAATAAATATAAACCCTTGATAATCACTTTTGGTTCATACGATCTAAATCTTGTTCACGTATACAAACATCTTACTCTTGTGTTATTAACATCAGTTCCCACTTGACTGAATATTTGTAAGTCTAATTGCCTATTTGATAGTTTATTTGAATATCTATGAAGGCAACACATCAAAATCCCTTTCAAAACTTTGGATTTAGCAAAACCTAAAATGACATTCTATTCTTCTTCTTCATTTCTTTAAAGGTACTTCCACTCAACCAGTAACTAAAACTAATGTTTGGTCATGCTTTATGATTCCTTTTTGCTTGCAATTCTATTCTATCTACCCTATTATCCAATACTTATTGACTCTATCTTACTACACATCCAACATATGTGTGCCATTGTCTTAGTATTATTCATTCAAATTTTGCTTTTGACAATGAGGTTTTTTTTAGTTGGGTTCTGTAAAAGATAATTTTGCATAATTTAATATTAATTCTGAAACATTAAATAATTCCTACAAAGCTATAAAATAACTAATTTTGGTGTGACTTTGAAGACATATTAAGAGATGGGGCTCGTGCATATCTAGTGGACTAGGAATAGACACATTATCCATGAGAGTAGGCAACATTCAATATGATAAGGACACGAAAGGTACAAATACAGAAAGTAAACTACTTTACTCACTCCTCCCCTCCTTTCTTAGTCATCTAGAACTCCATCAGTACTCCCTCTGGTTGTTCAGTTTCCGGCTGTAAACTAAGAGTAATGCCACAGCATTTTTCTTCATTTCAGAGGAGTTTAGAGTTGGACTGATCCAGACAATTTGTATTCCAGAACAAGTAATCTGCATCCCACCATGAGATTTCTCAGCTAACATACTTGTATAAAGCAATCCCTAAGAAATTCCATTTCACATACCTACACACAGATCTTACTGGTTATAACCTTGGATGATACCTACTTATTCCTTTTTATAGTAAATTTTTCAGAGATACCATAGTGGTTTTTTGGAAAATAATTCTGTAATTTTGTTTAAGGTAATTTAAAAATCCCTCAGTCTGTTCAGATCACTTATGTTACAAAGAAAACTCCTTAAAATATCCCAGGTGACTTTCAATTAAGAGTCTCTCTCAGGTTTACTGTTTTTGGTTTAATCCCTCCAGTGTAAATTATGCTTTCCTTACTGCTATGAGATTGATTTGTACCCCCCTTTCAAATGCATGTGGTGAAGTTGAAACCCCCAATATTATTATTTTGGGAAATATGGTCTTTAGCTGGAAAGTAAAGTAAAATGTAATCATACGAGAAGAACTCTAATGCAGTAATGGATTGTTGGTCTTATGTTTTGGAAAGGCATCATGCATGTCAGAACTTCTGAGTCTTGTTAATCAGTTGATGAGTATGAAATATGACCTAAGGTGATTTCTCAAGAAACAGAAAACAAAATTAAATTTACACACACACACACTCATATGTCATTCTCTCTCTCTCTCTCTCTCTCTCTCTCTCTCTCTCTCTCTCTCTCCCTATCTATCTATCTATCTATCTATCTATCTACTGAATAATAATTCATGTAAGTACATGGTGAAAAGCCTATAAACACAAGGAAATGCCAACAAATAAAATCTACCTTGAACATTTCAATCTTAGACTTAGAGAATAAATTGATCTTGTTTAACCTACCAAGTCTATGGTAGTCTGTTATGGTAGCATGAAGAGATTTAATACAGTTTTCATTTCTTTCTTCCGAAATGTCAAGCATAGCCAAATCTTATGATTTGAAAACTCTAAAAGTCATACATAACTGCAAATGCCACCTTTTCAAAGAAGCCTTTCTGAACTGTTTGGTCATAAGCAGCAATCTTCTTCCTTTAATTTTTGAACCCTACTTTATTTTCCAAGCATTAGTTATATAGCTTTTAAATTTTATGGTCTATCATTTCTCAGTTATTCATATACACCACTACAGTTAAATTCCATGAGAGCTAGATTAACTGTGATGTTTCTAGCAGAATACCTGGCACACAGTCATGACTTTATAAATGTATAATGATTCAAAAACATCTGGAATGCATAATTAAAATTCAGATATCCTCTCTCTTCCTGTTTATGAAAGATTCCTGGGACTTGAAGTATAGACATGAAGTTGACATAGTGTTAGTCATCACAATAAGGAAAAAGAGGTGTCTGTTTGTACTTACTTTTTCAAGTGGTAACACTGATTAGATAGAAGTGTTGCATGGCTATTGTTCATTTCAGTAAAGAAAACAGAAAGTCCTAAGGAAAAAAATGCTATTCAAGCCTACACACGAATGAGCAGAATTGCTCCAGTATTTTTCTATATACTATGTATTTGAAAGTTTCATGAGGCTTTCCCCAAAGTTCCTTTGTAGTTCACTGAGCTATTTAATATAAGCTAAAATAAATTATATTTCATTTATTTACAGATACCCAAGGAATCTTTATGTCCTGAAAATGTTAAATACAACTATCAAGGAAATTAACTTAACCAACTCATAGTCGATAATAGGTGCTTTACAATTTTAAAATACAAGAAAATATTTACCAATAATTTGTGGTGTAAAATAAAAACTGGCTGAAGGAAACAGAAGTGAATGATAACTTATCAGTATTTGTTTCTCCTAGAATCTCTTATGACTGACAGACAGTTTGTAGGATGTTAAACTTAGGTAGGGATAAAAGAAGTCAATATTTATTGAGAGTTTTACCTGCCGCAGGCCCTATTCCAACAATAGATGATGATGCAAGTGTTAAACCCCTTTTTCTAAGGAAAAAACTGAGGCAGATAAAGATCAAATAATATATGTAATCTAATAACAAGGCAATGATTAGAAGAAAGATTTAAAGTTGATAAACCTATTTCATAAGCTAGGGTTTACTTTATCTCCATTCCAGTCCAACTCTATACTAAAAACTTCTTTCTTCTTTCTGGGTAATATGTCTGATCATTAAAAACTTATGATTTAATAAAGTAGTGGTTGTAGATTCTCCACCAAGATCCATGAATTCACTCTCCTTGGGTAGATGACTAGGTTTCCAATACCACATATGACTTTGTTCTTGTTGAGTATGCCCTAAGACCAATTGGAAAGCTATTGGTTACCACAAAGCTACATGTGTCACTACTGCATATTAGGCGTTTTGTGCTATGATGTCATTATTTTGGTTCATATGTATCATAGCTTGGTAGGGTTGTTGGTTACTTCTCTCTCTTAGAAGACTGCATGGAGCCTTCTTTTACCATTAAAGCTAGACATGTGTTCTTTTACCTGTTGATAAATGTAGTTCTCATCACTCTCATCAAGATAACTTCTCTACACAATGGATGGAGGAAACCATTACTGAAAACAACCAATTAGTCACAATTCTGAATTAGGAAGCACATTTTTTAGGGATATCTGTATAAAATATCTATTTACCCAAAGCTCAGGAAAATGTAGAAGAAGTTAGAAAGATTCTAAGGAGCCAGAGGAATAGGAGGCTTGATATGAGCTTGTGTCTTCATGTAAAGACAGAAGGTACACCCATAAAGTCTCAGTAATATGACTGGACAAACATGAGTGGAACAAGGACAACACCAGTAGATACTATAGATGGGAAAAACCCTCCTAACATAGATGGCGAAAAGCTCAGGAGGATTAGATAAAGAACTACAAGCAAGTAAGGAATGCTGAGAGGGAGAGAAATAGGCATCACCAGGGAAGAGCACATCAATTGCTATCCAATAACCAATAAAAAGTTCTGAAAACAGACATAAAAAATGCAAGTGACATTGCACAGGATGAGCAGGGTGTTTTTAGGAATGTATATGTTTTTACATCTATATAAATAGATGCAAAGGCAGGAAATGATTAAAGAGGCCATGACTTTGAAAGAGAGCATGGAAGGGTATACAGGAAAGTATGGAGGGAGAGAAGAGAGGGCAATTATATAATTATATCATAATTAGAAGTGTTATAAATATTTCATTCTACCAATAATGATAGCAATAATTAGGAGTCATCTGCCTCAACACCATCCATAGTATAATGGCTTTCCTCTGGCATCATTTTCCCCCATAATATTTTAAGAGAAAGATTGATCTGTATGTAGTTTCAGCTCTGTCCCAAGGGTTCAGTACAATACCAGGAGCTTTTATGTCATAAGAAACTTTGTCTTAATAATAATCACCTTTATACTTTCTGATTTCCTATGAAAAGAAACTCATAGTTAAACATCAAGGAAAAGGAATATTCACGTAGGTTTTTCTTTACATAGAAGTGTTAATAATACATGAAAGTACACCTTGGACATTGACTTTTATTTGATCCACAAGGATTTTTCATATGTTTCATACATTTTATCACTCACTGGATTTTTCTTATAATTAAATTGAATTCATTGGGATCATTTAAATAAAAACTTTTTACTCCAGAAAATTATCCCACCTCTCAAAATCCAATTTTGGACCAGTTGAAACATTTCTTGTTTGTATTTATGACCCAATTAATCAACTACTGGTGAATTTTAATCAAAAAAAGTTGAAAACATTGTTAGAATCACTATTGTCATAAATCATCATACTAAACTTGAACTAAGTTTTCATCCAGTATTCTCATTCTGAAACTGTACATCATGATCCTTTTGTTGGTTGAATGACCCTTTCACTGAGACAATCTAAGATCACCAGAAAAATACATATATTTACATTACCATTCATAATAGTAGTAAAATTATAGTTATGAAGTAGCAAGGAAATGATTTTATGGCTTGTGTTCATCAGAGTATATGGTACTATATTAAAGGGTCTCAGCACTGGAAAGGTTGAGAACCACTGCAGAACAAATGTTTACATCCTTAAATGATTTTATTTCATAAATTATTCTTTAGACAACCCTTAGTCTGTCTATGTATGTAATTAAAACTATTCCAAAGGTCATCTTCTCTCCATACCCTTGTTTCAATATAGGAATTGACAAGGTCAAAAAAAATAGTCTTAATTTTTTGAAAAATATAATTGAATCAATTATCTTCCAGGGCACTTGTTTCTCAGTTCGTTTCAAACTATTCTACTTATAACTTCAATAGAAAATGCGAGAGCATAGAACTGTACAAAATATGGGCATAGGAACACCACATATCTAATTATTTCAAAATACAAAGATTGTTAAGATTAAAGAAAAAATGAAAATTAAGAAATCTGCTATTTTTTTTCAGAAAGTGTTGTTTAATGATAGCAGTTAGCATCTTTATGGTGCTTTTTGATTGTGGTATTGGAAGATTTAAAACACACACACATGCTCAGGAACATGAACACACACATACATATACATTAACATATTAATTAGTGATTAATAAACTATATTTAATGCTGTCTCATTTATGAATGATTTGCTGACAACTATTTTTTTTCTTAATTCTTTGTATTTGATATTATTTATTATCTTTTTTTACTAGCAAGCTTGAAAACAAAAGAGTGGACTGATAGGGCTATATTCTTCACTCACACAAAAGTTTCCTACTAGCTACTGTAGAATGATCTCGCTTAACTCTGGACCACTTGTATCTTACATCATGTTCATGGTTTATGCCAAAATTTTATATAATATAACACATTCCTTATTTAAATAACAAACTCTATTTCTAATTCATTGTTGGAATTTCATTTTTAAAAAGAAGTGCACTTCATCATTGGGCATATACCCAAAGGATGCTCAATCAAACTATAAGCATGGATGAAGAAAATGTGGAACATTTACACAATGGGAGTAGTGCTCAGCAGTAAAACATAATGACATCTTAAAATTTGTATTCAAATGAATGGAACTAGAGAAAAACCATCCTGAGTAAGGTAACCCAGACCCAGAAAGACAAGCATGGTATGTACTCACATATAACTGGATATTAGACAGAAAGCAATGGGTAATGAGCTTGACCCCAGAGAAACTAAGTAATAAGGAGAACCCTAAGAGAAACATCCATGGATCCTAGAAAGGAAAGCAAACAAGATCTCCTGAGAAAATTGGGAGTGTAGAGGTGGGCAGTATAGAGTGTAGAGAATGGAGGGCAAAAGGAGAGGAGGAGGGGTGAAGAGGAGGTGGAAGGAGAACTTGAGGGAATGGGATAGTCAAGATGGAGGAAAGAGAGACGGAGAGCAAGGAAAAAGATGTTTTCATTGAGGGAGCCATTGTGGGACTAACAAGAAACCTGGCACTAGAGAAATTCCCAGAAATCCACAGGAATGACCCCAGTTAAGATCCTAATAGTGGAGAGGCTGCCTGAAATATTTACAATCTTAAATATCACCATAGAATCTTCATCCAGCAACCAATGGAAGCAGATACAGAGATTCAGAGCAGAACACTGGGCTAAGCTCCAAAAGTCCAGTTGAAGAGAGGGAGGAGTGATAATATAATCAAAGGGGTCAAGACCATGATGAAGATACCCACTCAAACAGTTTAGCTGAGCTAGTACAAGCTCGCTGACTCTGAACTGACAATAGGAAAACCAGCATAGGACCAAAGTAGGTGCTCTGAATGTGGGTCAAATCTCCTTGCATGATTGATGTTCTTAGACATCCTGTGATTGAGTAATTCACAACAATCCTATCTGAAACTTGACTTTTTAAAAAAAAATAAATTTAAACCTTCCTTCTCCTTCCCCTAAAGCTTCTGTTCATGTATCAGTGTGTGTTTAATTCCAAATCAGCTTTATGCATTAATTCCTGACATATTCATGGACTTATACTGCTGGATCATTAGTGATAATTCTCACATGGTTAGCATTGTATAGAAGTCTCAACCCAAATGACATATTGTGTAAATGTGTGCTATCTTGGAGCTGTTTTTGATTTGCCTTAATAATTTAACTTAGTACTTGAGGTTAGTATAAAACAGAAAGGTCTGTTGATTTAATTGTTCCTAGCATGTTCTGTCAATCAAACGCTTTGAGGAAGTGAATAAGATTTAGTTTATGCATGAGGCTGCGTTGTGCATTACTTGAATCATTCATATGAAGAAATTAAATAATTATTAACTACATAGATAGACATTGTCATACTCAGACATAAATATATGCATATATGCTAATTTTGAAATGTATGATTTACAATATATCGCCAAAGTTTATTTGAAGAAATAAAGAATCATAAGGTTTTTAAAGTATGAATATCAGACTACCTCATATCTGTATCTGAACACCCTTGAAGATTACATTTGAAGAAAATAAAAAAATATAACCTTGATTATACTATATTACTAATTTCTATAGCATTTTTGGCATGAGTCAATAGAATGCTATAAGTGCATTCAAGTAATTTACAATCCAGAAAATATTTAATATATTATTACTTAAGGATAATTATAGAACAAACAACTGACTTTATCATCAATGACATTTATTTCTTAAGTGTGCTATTGCAAGGAATAAAAGTATCAGTGTTGGACAGTAATATTGACTTCACATAAAGGAATTTAGATCAAGCTCTATCTATCTATCTATCTATCTATCATCTATCTATCTATCTATCTATCTATCTATCTATCTATCTATCTATCTCTTTGGTTTTATTGAAACAGGATTTCTCTTTAGCTTTGGAGCCTGTCCTGGAACCTTTTCTTGTAGACCATCCTGGCCTCGAACTCAAGGACTTCCACCTGCCCCTGCCTCCCTAGTGATGGGTTTGAAGGCAGGTGCTACCACCCCTGGCTATCAAGGTCTCTTAATTAGGCTGGTGCAAGATAAACTTTCTCTGGAAGAAAATACTCATTGTTCTTGATGTTAAACTACCGTACAGAAGATATGGTTGCAAAAGAGGAATATCATTTTATAAAGATATTAGACAATACAGCAAGACTATATAGAACTAAAACAGACAATGTAATCTTTATCTGTAGATATTTTCATTTGCTCCATTTAAAACCAACAGAGGAGGTTTTTCTACATTTTTGTCAAAATGATATATTAGTTCCTCTACAAAATGATTTCATCACAAAGCCATATATTCCTTTATTAAATAAATACTGGTTTTGTATATTCAATATCAATTTTATTGAGAAAACTTTCCTTTTAAATCAACTCGTTATGTGTATTATTAATATTATAAGTGAATGAGTTTTTGTGATATAAATGAAATATTTTTAACATAAGATCAAAGTAAAGCATTCTCTTTTTAAAACTTTTGCCATTTATGCACGAAGCAGAGTATATTTTCTTTGTTCTTTACTAGAGGTAAAACTGCATTCTATAGTTTGTTTAGACTTTCTGTTACAGTTGGGAAGATTAGTGTAAACACTAATTATATCTAACCATTGACAATGATTCAATTAAGTTAAAACTATGTCTATTTTTATATCCAATGAAGCTAATGTAATAGTATATTTGATAAGAGTGCTTTATGATTATAATAAATGATAAATAGAGTCTCTAGAAAGCTTGCTCTTTCTGTCTTTCTTTTTTTAAAACATATTTTGAATTAGTGCAGTTGAGAATTAAAGGAAAATCTCACCAATTAAATTTAGTTGTGTATTGCATACATGAATTAAATAATGTTAATTTAAATTATCTAGTGGTTTGTAAAGTGACATTTAGTTGTATTTTTTCATAAGTGGAATAGGTGTTTATTTAAAAAGCACTGCACAAAAACCCAGCATTTTACACAGATGAGAACTTGCTTGTATGTGACATAGAGACTAAGAGTCATGATTACTCTAATAGTTTAGATAAAATGCTGCACAGTTCCTTGTGTGGGAAACCAGGGTGGGCCATGAGGGCAGCTGTAAAATGGTGCAGTTCCCTGAGGGGTGGCAGCAGGCCACTGCAGGTAGTTTAGGATAGCGGTGGGTGGGAGACCACAGTGGGCCATGAGGGGAAGCTGGTCCCATGAGGAGCCATGGCAGGTGGGAGATGGATACAGATAGGCTTGCCATGCAGATAAAGTGGATATTTACTTAGTGGGTTGTGGAAGGAAAGTGAAAGGGGAGGGAGGGAAAGAGACAGAGAGACAGAGAGACAGAGACAGAAAGAGGAGAAGAGAAAGGAGAGGAGAAGCTACCTCTTCAGGAGAGTTCAGGAGAGACAAGGAAAAGAAAGAGCTCAGGCTGGAAGCAGAAGGAAGATCTTCTTGTCTCAGTGGATGAGGGAAGGAGTAGGTGGGGCTTGCCTCTTAAAGGGACAGACAGACTATTGCATTCCCATCTCCTTTTTTTTTTTTTTTTTTTTTTTGGTTTTTTGAGACAGGGTTTTGGAGCCTGTCCTGGAACTCCCTTTGTAGACCAGGCTGGTCTCGAACTCACAGAGATCCGCCTGCCTCTGCCTCCCAAGTGCTGGAATTAAAGGCGTGCGCCACCACCACCCAGCTGCCATCTCCTTTTGATAATAAAAAGGTGGGAGGTTAGATACAACAGGTTAAAAGAATTGGGATGGTGGATTCTCAAAACTCTTTCTTGCTTATTTGTGGGCATAATCTTGGAAGGTCAACCTGAGAAAGTTGGGTGCTAGTCACATCCTGGGATAACTGGTCTTTTTGCTCCTATCTGGTGTATGTGGTTTAGAAATGTCTAGTGTCTCTTATACCTGTTTAAGATATTGGCAGAAGAGAGAACAAAGTTAAATTTAGGAAAGAAAATTTTTAGGACCAAGGAATGGAGAAGGGTGTTTCTGACCTTTTGAAGGTGGATCCTTTAATTCAGTTCCCTGGAACTCACAAGAATTTTTTTTGGATTTGTGAAAACATAAGTCTTAAAGAGCAGCAGAATGACTGTGACA
The DNA here is from genome assembly GCF_950005125.1 of Chionomys nivalis. Lineage (NCBI taxonomy): Eukaryota > Metazoa > Chordata > Mammalia > Rodentia > Cricetidae > Chionomys > Chionomys nivalis. The sequence goes on from NC_080107.1 coordinate 24,970,326, forward strand.
GACATTTTTGCATAATGAAAAGTATCTTTAAGACTATGAAATGCAGTGGGATAGAGAATATCTTATTGAAATTTGTTTGGTGAGGCTGTCCTTTTAAATGACAAAACATTTAAGCTGTCAAACTACATCAGAGATCTATGAGAAGGATAAAATTTTACTTGAGTTATTGATCAAAATGATAGAGAACTTATTTTGTTGGTACCTAGAGATATTCTTCAGTGTCCTCCATAGTCACTGAAGGTCGTATTTGCCTTTTGTTGTTTAATACAGGGCCTGCCAGGTTCCAGAAGGTCCTGTGAACTAAGAAGTCTGTAGTAAGACTTCAATACTTGGAGACATCAAAGAATTGAGTCATGAGCAAATCATTCCATTGTTTAGGCAGTGAACCCACCCTAGACAAAGGATCCTGAAGGCAGTCACTTCCTACATCAAACCTCATAATTCAAAAGAAGGAGCAGAGATATGCTAGAACTCTTTGACCTTTGGTCAGGGTGGAGTGGTTCTAACTGTATGGGCCATCTTAATGTCCAAAACACACTTAGGTCAGGGTGTGTAGCCACACTTGTTAACACTTTGAGCAAGCTAAATCTCTCTGGCCTTCAGACAAGGTAGAAATAGGCTGACATTTTTGGGCATCCACAAGCATCCCATGACCCAAAATGATCTCCAACATCTTGAAGTCTGCAACATAATCCAAGCTTTACCTTAATAGCTTCACACAATGGCCTCCCTAAGGCCTATAAGCAAGGACTCCCTTGCCATACACCTAACCTCAGGGATTTTACTTAATTTTTGAGGAAGATTCCATAACTCCTTTCTTTTATCCTTCAGAATTCTGAAAATCAGAAGAACATGGATAAACTGTCAAGTTCTGCTTGCTGAGGTTGGAAATTTTGTCCCTCCTTGAATTGAATTTGCATAAGATTATCATTTTTGTTTGGGTCTAGGGAATATCTAGGGTCTTTTCCTTTCACGGGATGCAGGGTGAGCTGAGTGGAATCTCACCCTGAAGCTAGCACTCTGCTTATTTTATTTAGTTCCAGGACTTCCTTTGAGCATTTCACATGCTCAGACACAGGACTTTGCTTCATTGTTATGTGTCCTGGTTCTTTTATATCCTCAAACTGTAAATTTTATATTTCTCTTTTTTCTGCTTGTTCATTTTCATTGTAGATTCCTCAAAAAGTTGATCACTAATAACTATGTCTCAAGAAAGTCAACTCTATGTTGTCTTGACATTTCCTTTGCCAATAGTAGTCCAAGAGTATTCAGTTTAGCCTCAGGCGGATTTTTAATACCAGGGTGAAAACCAGGCACATTCTTTGCCAAAATGTCATAAAAATGGTCTCTATGCCAACTGATAATATACCTTCCCTCTGAAACATCTTGAATTAGTCCCTGACAGTTCACATTGCTCTCAGCAAAAACAGTCTTCCAGTTCCTACAAGGATGACTCATTAAATCATGCATAAAACATTCAATCATTTTTTCCTTTCACATTCCCAAAATATTCAATATTCCTCCAAACACCAACATGGCCAGGCCTGTCACAGCAATACCTGTGTCCCTGGTACCAGCTTCTCTCTTAGTGACTGACAGTTAAAACACACCATGAACAAGGCACACAAGCATGGCATAAATTTCAAATTTCTGATTATTTTATATATTCTGAATAATCTTCATATTGTATGTTATGGAAAGCTATAAATCAAATGTACTGAAATAATTCACTAAGTTTAATAATGAGTTATAACAATCATGGGTGTGTGTGTGAGAGTGAGAGAGAATAATATATATATATATATATATATTATAAACAGCAGAGGATGTTAAAGACATGTTCTGTGACATCTTCAAAATACTTAATAAAATGAAGAAGATACTAGAACATAAAAGGGTCATGTACATGTGGGGCACAACTAATATTGTGACATCTGGTCATAATAAGAGAAATTTAGAGATGTAATACAATCTGCATGACAAGTCTAGCAATTCCCCACAAAATTACAAGTAATCCTTTACTTAATATAAAAGTCACAAGTTCACAGCTAGCAAAAACAATCCTAAGCAGAAGAAAAATTTTGAAGTTATAACGATACAAACCAGAGCGGTACTGAAACATAAAGTCTTTCATAGAAACCAGAAGAAAGCCTTCTATGTTTGGCCTGATTTACAAATATTATTGGATACAAAACAGTTCTAAGGGTGGTTAACTTTCTGTCCTTTTCACTGTCATCATCTTAACATAATTTACTGGAAATGTGACTTTAATCCTTGAGTGACTAAAATTAATATTCTATAACCATTGGAATTTGAAGATTTTTGACACAGTGTAACACTGAGTTATATGTTAATGCCTTATAAAATTTGATTAAATGTGTTCTGGATGACAAGGAATCTGTGCTGTGATACTTCCTAAAATATGGTTAATTGAAAGTTAATTTCTATTTTAACTCTATGAGATACAATTATAAATTCTCTTTCTATAAATGTAATTTACAAGTTATTTTTTTCTTTCAAGGCATTCTTAATTGACTACAAATAGGTATTACGACATAATTTGAATTCCACAAAGATACATTATTACAGCTTTGCTCAACATCGTGTACTTTTCACTGCATTTCATTCCATATATAATCATGCAATTCTTAGCTTATATAATTTTCAGCTCAAAAATGATAGATCTTATATGCCTTATATATAAAGAAGAATTATTTAGAGGTAGAAGATTGAGACCATCTCACTTTTATTCACCTATCTTAGTTTCTTTCAGTGATTTTACAGGAATTGAAACATTTATGCCAACCACTGAGTGGAGCTTGACTGTGTTTCCTTTGTAGATGAGATAAAGCACTAGGGTGATATTTTCAGATGAATAAAGACATTGACTTAAAAACACAATCGCATAAACACATGGAAGGCACAGGCTAGGGAGTCAATTCAACACTTCTGTTTGGATAAAGTCTTTATCCATTATATCTGTTTCCAAAGAGCTTTACATAAAAACTCTCCCTAGACAAAGAATTAGCCCATATTTAAATTTCAGGCTAAAGATATAACATTTTATTTCACAGTGCTCTTTGCTATATGTTTTGGAGTGTGTTTAGTTTTCTTTCATTACCATAATGGGTCAGAGTACAAATAATGGGTCAGAGTGTGCAGAATAGTGATTGCAACAAAATTGCCGCTTTAAAAGAAGGGGTCCTGTAATTAGCTGATGGATTGAGCAAGATAACAATAGCTGGCAAAACACTCACTAGGTCTTTCATGGAAATCCGTAGAATAAATGGACAAGATATTTACCCTTCAAAAATACAGCAAGTATCGCAGGCATAATTCAGAGTGATATTCCAAAAGGCTGGAGACAAGCCAACGCTTGGGAACATTTCAGCCCTAATAGAAAGACAGTAATGACTACAGAGGTATGTTTTAAACAGGAGTGGGATGATGGGAAAAGCACACATCTGGTTTATCAAGCTGATTGCATTTTAACCAAACCGAAGTAATACAACAGTAGCTAGACTTAGAAACTTTAAGTGGGTTCATAAAAATTTTAGCAAACCCCAGAGAGTCATAATATTGAGACAAACAGACTCTCAATAGGGCAAATTAGAAACTAACATAGCAGAGAACAATCGAACTTCAAAGGTTGTGCAAGAAAATATGGCCCCTTAAATATGAGTTTATATGTTTACCCATGAATTAAATCTGAGTTTGTGAAGACTTACTTTATGAATTCAATACAATAAGGGGATTTAAACGACAACCCTGAAATGTGTAGTCTCCATACCAGAAAATGGAAAAGCCAGGGAAGGACAGGTGTTATTTGTTAATCTTAATTCTACCTGGACACTTGAAAAAGTATTTTATAGATGATTTATTCTCTGCTTAATGCAACAGTGAGCTTTTGCCACAAAGAAACCATCCAATGCTGTCTCAAAATGCCTAAGTATTTCAGCATAAATCTTTAGGGAGTAACACGGCGGGATTTAGCAGATCGTCTCCGTATTTTTTTCTCTGTTAAATCAAATTGCAGCTGGCATTCAGGGAGAGCTTTGAGGCTGATAGATAGAGAATGGGATCAATAAGGGCTTCTCCACATTGTCACAGGTCAATATATTGAAGTGGCTCACATGGAGGGAAAATTAGGGAAAAAGTTAGGGAGAGATAGAGAGAGCAGGCAAAGGAAAGAAGGACAGGAAAAGAGAAAAAGAGGGAGGGAGAGAGAGAGAAAATGAATGAGAGAGTTGCAAGAAATGGGAGAGATGGGGAGAATATGGCGAGAATCAAAGCTATCAATTTGAAGATAAAATTTATTCTATGTCATGCTATAAAAGCATATTATAAAAATACATCCAAAGTGCAATAGTAAACCTTGTTCTAGAAAAACCACCTTGGTCATCATGGTCTCCATATATCTCCCCTGTCAGGTAAGTATTCCATCTTCAAGATGCATATTAAAGGCACACCTTTTCCCATGTTCTAATGATCTGCATTAAATTGTGGATTCCTGCCTCAAGATAGAGATTCAAAGCTGATCGTTCAACTTCAGTTTAAGCAAAAGTCCTCTACAGGTGTTGCCTCCATTTGTAGATTTAGTTAATTCTAGATCTAGTCAAGTTGACAACCATGAAAGATCTCCTGCACTCAAAATATAAACTTTCTTATCTCTATTATGGAGAAGCAATCCAATTTCCCCTTGGTTATCAGGATTTATCACTTTTCCTATTACTGTTATTCCTTTCTTAGCCTGTTGGCTTAATGGCATCTGTAATGCAAAGTGTCTGGGGGAGTCTGAGCAGCCAGTAGAATAGAATATTTGTTATATCTCAAAGCAGTAGCACTTTCCCCCTTAGAATCAAAACTTCTAGGCTAGTTTAACTTAAGATAGTGGAAACATGAAGCAAAATACAATTTGGGGGAATCACCAAGTGTCATTAAGTCAGATGGTAAAATCTTCCCTTACAGCTTCTTGATTCCTGGATCCATACATCCTGGCTAGGGGGAAAACCATACCATATATTGGACACCGATTCAAAATAGGCACCAATTTCTGGAGAATCCTTCCACAGCTCTCCAGGTTGCTGCCTCCTAATTGGCTCTGTAACTGTGTGCACAAAAGGCCACTCCTTCATTCTATCACGCTAGCTGCTTCAGTATAGTGGCGAGCATAGTAAGACCAGTGGATTCTATGATTGTGAGCCCACTATTAAACTTCTCTAGCTGGGAAGTGAGTTTCTTTGGTTAAAAGCAATATTATCTAGAATACCATGTCAGTAGACAAGGCATCCTATAAGTCCATGTGTGGTGGTTTTGGCAGAAGCATTATGTTCAGAAAAGATAAAGACATAAACAGAATAAGTGTCTACTTCCGTAAGGACAAAGTGTTGTCCTTTCTGTAAGAAGTTGTCCAGAATAGTGAATGTACTCCCAGGTCGCTAGTTGGTTACCTTGGTGAATGATGCCATATCTGGAGCTCAGTGTTGGTCTCTGCTATTGGCAGATCTGGCACTCAGAAGTGGCTAGGGCAAAAACAGCCTTGATGAGTGGAAGTCCATATTGTTGAGCCAATATATGAGCCTTATCTTTGTCACCATGGCCACTTTGTTAGTAGGCCCAGGAAAATGAGAGGAATGACTGGGTTAAGAGTCTGAATGTCCACAGAATGGGGTACCTTATCTTTTTGATTATTAAACTCCTCCACAGTTGAAGTCGTCCTCTTTTGACAAGCATTTACATAGGACACAAGTGCTTTAACATCCTTCACCCTTGGGGAGATCTATTCCTGTACGTCTTGAGCAAATATTTCTCCTCAATTTTTCAATAATGTTCTTTCCAAGTCTTTGATCATCCAGTCAATTCATTGGCTGCAGTCCACCAAACAGTGAAGAATTGCATATCTGTCTATTTCTACCTCCAAATAAAATGTATTTTCATGTACACTATGCAGATTTCCCTTCACTGATGTCTTTCATGGCTGTCCCCCAAATGGGTGGGAATGTTGCTATTGTCCATTTCTGGTTGGTGCTTTTTTTTGTTTTTGGGTTTATTTTTGGTTATTTTTTTTTCAAGATAGGGTTTCTCTGTACAGCTTTGGTGCCGGTCCTGGACCTGGAACTAGCTCTTATAGAACAGGCTGGCCTCAAACTCACAGAGCTCTATCTGCCTCTTCCTCCCCAGTGCTGGTATTAAAGGTGTGCATGCACCGCCACCACCCAGCTTTGTTGGTGCCTTCATAATGTGGAGAACTACCATTAACTAGCCTTCTCATCCTCAATCAACCCATCTTAGAGAATACTTGATAAGGCTATAGGCACATCTTTAGCAGTAGATGGCAATATAACTGTAGTAAAAGTCATAGACATTTGGGCCATGTCTTCATGCAATTTGTTTGTGTTTTCAGAACCTGCTCAGGCCTGATCATGTATATACTACTTCCCTATTGATAGTGGATTGCTGCTATACACATTCTACTTTAAGACTTGGTGGATTAGTAACATCCAACTCATGATGGGCAGCTCACATCACATATTAACTTGGTGGCCCATTGTGAAACTTCACTTTCCACTAAGGTCCAATAGCAGGCCAAGAGCTGGCTTTCCAATGAAGAATATTTGTATGCAGAGGATATTAGAGCATTGCTCCAAAAGCTCTATAAGTCATCTACAGTGCACTGACAAAGGTTCTAAATAGCATCCCTATCTGCCACTAACAGTTCAAATACTGATGTGGGATTTCATTGTTCAGTAAAGAAACTGCCTTGGCCCATCTGATAGGGCAGAATTTAGATAGGCGGAGTAAACAGAACAGAATGCTGGGAGGAAGAGGAAGTGAGCTCAGATGCAGGGCAGCTCCTCTCAGAGCCAGACGTGATGCAGCCAGCCGCCAGGTCAGACATGTTTAATCTTTCCCGGTAAGCGCACCTAGTGGTGCTACGCAGATTATTAGAAATGGGCTAAATTAATACATGAGAATTAGCCTAGAAGAGGTTAGATAAAATGGGCCAGGCAGTGTTTAAAAGAATACAGTTTGTGTGTTGTTATTTTGGGGCATAAGGTAGCCAGGTAGCCGGGAGCTGGGTGGCAGGAATGTAGCCCGCAGCTCACTCAACAAAATACCATCAGACTTATTGGATATTATGGTCCAATTGATATAGCAGACTTCACCTCAGCCTGGACCTGCTAATCTCTTGTTCCAGGCCTTATATAAAGCTAGCAGATATCTGAGTCACTTGTTTTTAATGGGTTGAAGTTAGAAACTCAAGTGAGGTATGGATTGTCTCCAGAATCCAAATAGGTTCCCTAAATGTTGTGCTTTATTCCTGACAGTGGGAGGGGACAGATGTAGTAACTTATCTTTTATCTTAAAAGAAATATCTCTGTATGGCCCGCATCACTGGACTCTTAAGAATCTCACCTTAAATTTTGGTTAGATTTATTTCCCATCCTCTTATGTGCAAATGTGTTATCAGTATGTTCAAAGAGGTTGATTTCTCCTATTCACTTGATCCAATAAGCATAATGTCCTCAAAATAATTCACCAATGTTGTATATGATGGAAATGAGAGATGATGAAGGTCCATTCTAAGTTCTGACAGAGAGCTGGAGAGTTAATATATCCTTAAAGTAAAACTGTAAGTGTTTATTGTTGACCTTACCAACTGAAAGCAAAATAGAATACTTTTTAAAAAATAAAGTTGTGATATTGTGTTAGTATGAATCCATCTGTTTGAGCTTTTGAAGTATGAGGATTATAGACCAAATCTCTAATGCCTAGCTGAAATATTTTAAAGTATATATTAAATAATAATATGAAAGCAAATGAAGAGGAAAGACACCCACATACATATACAAATGAGTTCAATAAAGGGTTCTTAAATAGTCTTATTTATTATGATGGACTTTTGAGAAGTACTGAAAGCCATATAGGTGCACCATGACAAATTATGATCAATGTGCATATAGACATGACATCTTAAACACAACCCTCTAATGACAATTTCTAGTTGAATTATGAAATCTCACAATCATTTTAGAATGTTTTTCACATCTTCAATGAAATATTACTTTTTAAATGTAAAATCCAAGCTATTACACCTCTCTTGCACCATCTTCTGGTGTCTGGTCTTTTCAAATATGCAACTCTCATTAGCAGGGGTGTTAAGCAAAATGCTTCCTAATGCTAAATATCTAGGAACATGAGTATCTAGACTGTGTTCATGTCAAAGTAAAGAAGCCTGAATATAGAACTAACTGAATTGTACAGGACTATCATTTTCTTTACATTATAAGCAAGAGCCATACACAAGGTTATAAATGTTAGTGATTTCCCCTTAACTGAAGTCATCTAATCAGCACTGTTATATTTAGAGGGGGCAGAAGTAAACTAGGGTAGCATATGCACAAATCTCTGCAAACCCCCAATCAAGAAAGAAGGGAAAACACTATAATAGCAAGTAACACAAAATACCACAATCACCTTTCTTATTACTCACATTTTCTCAGAAGTTCATTTTAATTAACTGCACTTTTAGAAACAAAATATGGTCCCTACACAGGATATTTATATATGAAAAGAATTTTTTTAAATGAAATTTATTTCCTGGAAATGCTGAAGCATGCATAGGCAGCCCATATATGGTGGTTCTGTTGAACTTGTTCATAGGGTTTCATGGTCTAAGTTGATAAGGACGACTGGCCAGGTCTCTTCCTCATATTTATATCTACACTAATCAAAATACATTTCCTTCAGAACACCTTTTATGGGTTTTTTCAGATCTATGGCCATGTTTTCATTCAATCTAACATAACAGATTACTGAAGGCAACATTCTACCACATTAAGTAAAAGAAAATAGTCATTCTAACTTATAATTAATTTTGTTTGGGAGTAGAAATTTAATTCATATGGATTTTGAGTAAACTTTTACATACCCACCTGCTCCATTTTAAGCTAAGCTTGTACAGATCAATGCTTCTCACAACTTGCACTAAGTAATCAGTGGGGAAGGAAAATCTTTATTTACTGTCCAGTAATTATGTTTACATTCAAGTGAAATATTATAAGATGTGCAAGGCCATCCTGGAGGATGAATTCATGACCCCTGGATCACGAGACGATTTCTTTGCTTTGTATTTTACTCAAATGAAGCAAATCTGATGAATGTTTTCAGAAAATTAAAGGTACAGCTATGTCTTACCTTTGCTTCCTTTCAGTTCCCAAGGCTGAGGTCATTGTCAACAGTTGCATGATCTTTCAATCCCAGGAACCCTATAATTGGTGAACTGCAGCTCGCAGTAACATGACTGCCAGAAGCAGATTTATTTCTTAAACTGTGATCAGCTCTGGTATTAAGCTGACCACCTGCTCACTCACAGCCACACTCTCACTTCATATATTTCACCCTGGACATTTTAACCTGGAGTACAAACACAGTCTCTAACGTTTGAATCTCCAACATTGTGGAGTACAGTCTAGACACGAACATACTGACATTGCACTTCAAAATCACGTAGAAAAGGAGCCCTGTTCTTTTCCAACTACATTTTGGCTCTCATTGGCAAGATCAGTGTAACTATTGTCCTCTGTGAAGGGAAGACGAAGAGATGTCCAAAGAACAGTGGTAGAAATAAAAGCAGATGAAAAACTGTGTTATTCTCATCACCATGCTTTACATTTAAGTAGCTCGACAAGCATGGAACAATTAAGTCCAGGTTTCTGCTTTCCAGCAAAGATGAACAGATGGTCTAGAATGAAACTGCCCATCAAAATCTGCTTTGTCCTGTTTTATTACAGCTATTCAGATAAGGAATGCAGATTGAAATAAGAGTTGTAAACAGGTTCTGCTTTCAATAACTAAACACATTCACAAGACCGTGAATAAAAGACAAATCTTGTTCACTATAGATTCTTGTCAACTAAAGAAGCTAGAGATTAAACATGGCAAATACTTGCAAAGTAATGTTAGGTATATGAAAACTGGAATTATTCACAAAATTTGGCAACTGTCCCATTCAGAATAATGAAAACACATGAACCAAATTAGTAAATACAAACTCACTGTGAAAACTCTATTGGTTTGTGAGTTGTGTAGAATTGTGTACATGCATGAATGTGTGAGTATATGGATATTCACTTGTCCATGTGTTGGTGCAGGGAACAAGCTTATGTTTTGAGCACCAGGTGCTGTGCTCCTGGTTTTGGAAATAGTCTCTCACTAATCGAGAGTTCTCTAAGTAGACTAGGCTGATTGGTCACCCAGCATCCAAATCTGCCTGTTTCTTCCAACTTCATACTTGGACTCCATAGCATTAGGTTTGGTTTTTCATAAGTAATCTGAGGACTGAACTAAGAACACCTTGTTATCAAGGTTAACAGGTTTTTAAATTTAATTAAAATATAATTTGATCATAATATGTAGTCATATTAAATCCTGAAGTTGACTTGAGACTCCACATCAGATTGTACTTTAATAAGACAATCATAAGATAATATGAAGTTTGGAGGAAAGTAATAAAAGATAGACAAAAGATATTTTTATTAATACTTATAAGACTCAGTACAAAAGATGAGTCTCACTTAAGAAAGCTGGAAAATACTTCTTTTCCTCTGCCCGAATGAGATGTAAGAGACCACAGACTAGTGAATTATGAGTATATGAAGCAACTGATTCAACCTTAAGATTCCCAGAACTACATCATTATCAGGAGCAATCAAAGCAATGAGAACATAAATCTTTAACCTATTTATGCATTCAACGCAATACACATTTTCAATGCACTCAATGAGTTGTAAGGTTCCTAATTAATTTCAATCAATCCTCAAATTAATAAAATCAACTATTGTTAAATATATCTCTTTAAATACATCTTATTAAAGGCAATCAGAAGCTTTTAGTACTCAGAGATAGTATAGTATTTAATCTTGAAGAAGACATGACTACATGATGATATATGATTATTAATTTGCTCTTTATCAACTATGTTCCTTTGAAAAATATGAAATGCATGGACTTACAGTTTCATTGTGTAAATCTCAGTAAAACTGTGGCAAGATATAAAATCAACTTAATGAAAATGAAATAAATATTGATTAGTATGTGGCTAGAAAAAATAAAAAAATTTAAAAAAATGTCAAATGTTTAACATAACTCAAAATATACTTAATATTTAAAAATATTGTTCACTTCTGTGGAACAACTTTTCTACACTATGAATATGTATTATGCTCATTGGTCATAAAAAAGCTAACAGCCTGGTAGTTGGACAGGAGGGTAGGTGGGAAAGCTAGACTGAGAATGATGGTAAGAAGAACAGATTTGGGAGAACCACCAGGCAGTCAGCACCCAAAAAGCAATACATGCTAGAGGACAGGTAAAGCCATGAGCCACATGGCAATACATAGATTAATAGAAATGGGTTAATTTAAGTATTAAGAACTAGTTAGTAATAAGCCTGAGCTATTGGCCTGACATTTATAATTCATATTCAGCCCTTGAGTTGCTTATTTGATAACAGATGGTCCAGACAGGAAACGTCCATTTACATAAAACAACACATTTTATCAATAATTCTTTTCATCTAGAGGACTAAGAAAAAGATCTACTTTATAGTCATTAGCCTTAAATTTACTGGATTGATAGAAACAAACCTCACAGACAAATCTACAGGTAACTGCTAAAAACTAAACTGAACTTATGTAGGCCAGCTTTGAGAAGCAGAATGGAAGCACAGTGAAGTAGCCACACTGTTGATCAGTAGGAGTGCAATAGTAATATGAGAACTGAGAAGTCTGAAGCCATTTTAAACACAGGGAACCCTTAATGGCAAATGAGAAATTCTATTTTCAATAAGAACTGACAGTAAGTTAAGATACTGGCAGGGAGAAAGAATATAGAGATTGAGACTTTATCATCAACGAGGAAAACTTCAATTCCCATTTTGGCACAATGGTAGCAAGACAAAGAATGACCTCACAGTCCATTATCAAAAAATGATCTGCCCATAGTACATTGTGTCTAACGTTCTAGAACATTATGAAGTGGATAATTTTACCTGAGTAGTTCATGAAAAAATACCACATTGTATAATATCTTAAGCTAAAAGCTATCTGTGGATGGTGTGGAAATTATTATGGCACTTTTAAGTAAACTAGGGATCATCAGTTACACACAACAGGACAGAGAAAATCTTGCTTTTCACAGTACTACAGTGTTTAATCACCAAATATATGCTTTATACTCTATTGATAAGCTAAATATCAACTCTATTGATGTACTTTGTTAATATATATTACAAACATAAGCATATTTTTGTGTATATGTAGAGAAAATGTACAAAGATATATGCATTAATGTGAACATTTCAAGATATCTTATAAGGTAATTCATGGTACATACATTTGAAGTATCATTTCTCACAGCCTGAAATATTCTTTTTCTAGAAGTACATTTTAAAAAAATGCAACCACAATTATAATCCATTTCTCAAGATGATTTATATTTACCTAGAGTGAAATAATAATTGACACTATAATAACAGAACAAAATTTGCTTTCTCAATATTGGTATGTGTAATAATCATTCAACGGTTTTAGGGGCTTTACCAAGGAATGAGCATATCCCACATACAAGCAAGTTTTCTAGAATTGAATCTTCCATTGAACTCCAAGGGTCCTGTACAGGGGGAAGCCATCTGCCATGAAGTAAATGACATAAATTTGATTCTCAGTAGCAAAATGGTAGAAAGAGAGAATCCAGTCCAACCTGTTCTCTGAACCCCAGTGGTAAATTGAGTCACATGTACATATACACACACATACGCACACACACTTTAGAGAAGAACTATAATGGAATAATAATGAATTCCCCCATCAGTTTTCTTTGAAGACTACCCAGAATTTTCTTCTAACTATGTTACAATTGATAATCAACATATCAAAAAAAATGTTACGGGTCAACTATGAAGTTGTTTCAGAGATCACCAAGGTAGAGGGCTGAAAAGCAATGATCCACAAACAAGTTATTACTAAAAGAAACACTCACTACTGTCTACAAGCAAAAGTCTCTTCAGCTATTCCTATGTAACACCCTATGTTCAAAGGGTATTACTTTTAACCTTTGAGAAGACTTACATATTTTATTAATTAATATTTAGGACAAGTGAAATTTCTCATAAGTCTGACGGCTCAAATTCAATCACGGGAATCCACATGCTGGGACAAAGAGTTGATTCCAGCTTTCTATGATTTCTACATGCATTCTATGATGGGCACATAGATCATAAGCATGCATGCATGTGTACGCACATAGTAAATAAACAAATACAAAAATATGTTTAAGTAATTTAGTGAGTTCTATTTAAAGCGTTGAGAGAACTCACATTCAGACAAATGTTTGAATTTGACTTTTTATTTTCTTAGGTTATCCAAGTCATTGTGGCATATTTAATAAAAACCTTGTAAAAATGGATAGATTTTAAAGTTGAAGTTCATAAACAGACTATATCCTTGTGTAGTGACATCTTAATTTGCAATAAAAATATGACATTCCTATTATTCTTTAAAAGAGGCATTTGTAGCTTTTGTTGCAAGATAAAAATGCTATAGTTTTATAGAGCTGACAGATAAAGAAAAAGGAATATCTTCAGTGCTGTGCTGAATTTTATTGTGAATAATGTCTTGGTATTAAAGTTCTAGGAATTTATCCAAATTATGCAAATATGTACTTAAGATGTTTATACTTTATGGTGCACAAATTCCACCTCAAGAAACCTCTATTACAAATATTTTTTAGTTGTGCACTGGGTACTTAAGTATGTATGGGAAGTACACTGATATTTCTAATTTGCTTCCATATGAATGCATTAAAATAAAATTTAATAATAGAGAAAGGGTTAGATGAGTTCAAGTATGACAAAGCAATTATTCAGCTTAACACAATATGATTGGGCATACAATTCTCTACCAAGATCCATCAGAATTATGTAATTATAATATAATTTTGAGGAAGAGTCACTATTTTATTCACTGATGGAAGAATAGAAAGTTAATATCACTCTGGGATATTTAAAAATATGAGATGATTTGTTTCTATGAATTTTAAAAGTTTTTTTAACCTCAGCATAGAAAATGTCTTCTCAGTATTATGTATTCATTGTTATAGTTTGCTTGATAATGGCACAGATAACAAATTTCTATTTTGTCTTGATAAGTATCACACTTTTAAACCAGGATTTAGGAATAATCTGTATTTTGTAATGCTGTTTTTAAAAGTTAGTTAGGGGTATCCATTAGTTTCTTTAAACACTAACAAAAGTATTATTTTCCATGGTACTTTCCCAAGCATCTTTGATTACATCTTTATTGGAATGATATTAATAAATCCACATTTGTATTTAATATTAAATTAAATGTGAAACTACATTAAAATTAATCATAGTTTATTGCACTTAAGAAGAAGTGTCAAGATCCTTTGGAATTATTTTTTTCAGTGTTAGAAGAAGTAGTCATAAAATAAATCAGTAAATATATTGACATCTTCAAAATAAAATTGTGTCCAAACTATGATCCTTCATTTAGGTATTTGCCATTTTATTTATTTCCAGAAAACTACTATCCTGGTAATATGTGGAAGCTAATTTTGTGGGAATACATAAAAATATCTCAGTATTTCTCTCTAGTTTCTTTTTTTTTTTCTTTTTTTTTTGGTTTTTTCGAGACAGGGTTTCTCTGTAGCTTTGGTGCCTGTCCTGGAACTAGCTCTTGTAGACCAGGCTGGCCTCGAACTCACAGAGATCCGTCTGCCTCTGCCTCCCGAGTGCTGGGATTAAAGGCGTGCGCCACCACCGCCCGGCTTCTCTCTAGTTTCAAGTTCTTTATTTAGAAGTACCTTACATAATAATAGCCACTATGCATGTGGTATCTATTAGGTTGAGCTCAATCAGTTACCTTAGTATATTTATCATTTTTTTTTTGTGTGTGTGTGTGTACAAGACTTATTGACTAGCTCAAGTATTGCTGATGACCAGTTCTGCACTAAGGGTATAACAGTTAATACTGTGACTTATATGTCAGCTTAAACTGTCACCATCCTCATATTGAACATATAAATATTATATTACTTAGATATGGTGATATAGGCAAGATTATAAAGGGTCAAAACTTAGTGTGGGATGTCCTTTAAGCATCCATCTTTACTGGTTCCATCTCTAAACATCAATGAACCACAACTAATTCATTTATTAAAAGATCCTGCTATTTGTTTTCAATATGCTATATAAAACTACATGTTTTCAATGCTATGAATATCAATGAAATGAAATGATACTCCATGAATTACCACATTTAAACTCATTCATTTTATTACTATCACTAAACAAGCCTTCAAGAAAACTTTTTTATGTAACTGAATTATTAAAAATTTTAATATGAAATAATTACACCTCCTTTAAGATAGTCTAATTCATCAATAGATATAGTTTCATAGAAAACTACAAAAATGAAGTTTTACATTTTATAAACTCTGTGGTTAATTTATAGGGTTATTTATTTTTTTCTTATTGTACAAATATATAAAAACATTTATTTTATTGATCATAGTGTCTAGAAACTATATTTTCTTTGTGATAGAGACACATGGATCAATATGATCTTATACGAAATTTATTTGTGTTGAAGTGGCTGGGTGATCGTGTGAATTGTAAGTCTAGTCTTTAATGTATATACTTTTCCAATTCATTTAGAGGCTTAAGATTTTAAACATCTATGAAATGGCACAAAAAATAGAATTTTTCTACTTTTGTAAATCTGAAAATTTTCAAAATAACTAACTCATGCTTCATTGCACCATGGCATTCTTTGACTTTATCAACCACAGATGAATCAGAATTGACTACTTTAAGTCAACTCAGTGGTTTAAAGTCCTCCAATGACACCTATCTTCTTCATGATACACAGTTTGCTCCATTTTTGAACCACATTAGCTATAAATTTACTGTCTCTCTAACTTCAAATCTTGCATCAATACTCATCTCCAACAAATACATTTATGACATATATTTCTTGTAACCCTATTAAACCTTGAGGCATCTAAAGTGGAAAAAAATAGTTTTAGGGACTGGGATGGATCAGCAGTTGACTGTAATTATTGCTTTTGCAAAAGACCCACATTTGAGTCAAGCACCTAAAATGTGGTTAGCCAGTCTATAACTCTGTTTGCTGGGGACCTGGCACCTCTTTTGACCTCCACGAGTAACAGGTAAGCATGTGGTACACATGCATACAAGCAGGGAAAACACCCATTAACATAAAATAAAAACACCCAAATTAAAAAGAAAATGTTAGTTTCTCATTGTCATTAAAGTTTGAAGTTTGTGAAACATATCTCTGGCTCTTTCACCTGAAACCCCTACAATAAATTACAGGATGCCTTCTGTTTATTCACCTGTCTCCTGAAACCACCATGGATATATGGGGGCTATCATGCTTTCTACATTTTACTTACTTATAAATATTATGTTCACTTGTATAGTAGGAATTCAAGAAATAATTTTCAAGTGAGTAATTAAATCATTCTTACTGCCATTCTAAGTTTTAATGACATATTATTGAAAAAAATGATACTATTTAAATGTTTTGGTCTGTAACTACATAGACTCCTCATTACTGTGATTAGCCTTGGTTTTAGCAATGTCTGAGAGAATTGTGTCTATTTCTCAACTGCATGCTTCTGTTTCTGAGCTAATAAAATGTAGTCCTTATTTTTTCAAAAGACTTCACTACTTGAACTCTTACTTTTGCTCTGTATGTAGCATTCTGGATTCCACAAATATGTTCCACGGAATGATTTAACACAAGAGTCATTTGCTTGACTTGTCAACCTTGAAGGCCATCTATTAGCAGATCCATACAGTGAAAATATTGCATCTGCTTACTGGACTAGACATCTTCCCAGCATGTCCTCTCTTCTGGCTTTTGTTTCTGCACCTGTGTAACCCTAGGGCTTAGATTTGCATCCATTTTCAGGGCCCGCTCAATTAGAATGATTTCATCGTAAATTGAGCCATGCTTATCAACGGCATGAAAAATGACTTGTAGCAGCTTTCATATTGGATCTTCCAGCAATGTTGTGTCTGAAAAAAATGATCTTATGAAATAGAACATTCTGCCTTCTAATAAAAGTATTTCTGATTAAAAATACTCACTGTGCTAACTTTCATTTTGACCAAAGAAGAAGAAAATAAAAAAAGATCATTTCTTTTATTTAATATGGTTTCCAATTTTACAGTATTTAGATGATTGTTATCATTTCCCTGAGAGCAATACATATTATAGTTTTACTTTACTTATATTGTATGGATAAAAAAGCCTACTAGTAAATAAATACAATGTTACATATCATCATTTGTGTGTTTAATTACTGGTTATGATGATACAGAAATTTAGGCCTTAATCTTTTATTTTCTAATTCTCAATCAATGTCATAAGCTCTATTTACTAGTAAATGTCATATGGTCACTGTTAGGACATTCTTAGTCATCTCTATATTTATATTTGGCTAATAGAACCCATTTTAGTGGCATGCTACTTTTAAATGATAATTATTAGCAAACAGACATTTTAAACATTTTAATGAATGTATCAGAATTTATCTTGAAATTCAACATTCACTTCTAACAAACTAGTGAAAACATGTAGAAAAAGATTTATCTGAAAGAATTCGCTACTCTTTTTATTCCCGTGACCCACCTCAGAAACTCCGAAAAAGTTCTATTTGATTTTGACTATGCTCTTTCATCCTTAGTACTCGACTGTGAATAATGTGCCGACTCTGGATAGCTAGAGATTCAAAGTGCATTTCCAGGAGCTTACAGAATAAAAGTGTCAGGGATGCCTTTGTGGAGCCTCTCCAGTGCTCCACCGTAAAATGACATCGGGACTTCCTCAAACAGGGTCTCCCGCTGCGACGCACAGTGAGGGAGCAACGCATAGGACATCAGAGGCAGAGCAGGCCTAAACATGACATAGATGCTGTCGTTTTATTGTGAATATGATTGACTTCAGGGTCAGTGCTCCTGAGGGAGAAAATGCACACTCTTTTTCACAGGAGCTGAGGTACATGCAAAGAAACCTATGGTTATGTGAGGATTCCTTGCCTCCTGACTATGACTTCTGACTAAAACAAGCAAAAAGACACATTTTATCCCTGTGAATCTACTAAGCGGTATTGCTGCTATTCAATTGGGACTGAATACATTGAGTGCCTAATCAAACAAAGGTGTTAAAAAAGCTTTTCGAGGAGCCATTCATTTGCAGGGTTTTCCACTCCCAAACGTCTCAGAAGTCATTTAAGGTGTGAAACACCAAACACTGGCTGTGGCAGAATTATAGAGTCATTAAGGAACATTAAGTACAGAGGAAGGTTATAGGCTTCTCTCCAACATAGTAATTCTATGAACTTGCATTTAAAAGAAAGATTTTATACAACTCTGTAATACTGTGATCAAATCACTTATGCAAAGTTGAACAGGCCATAAGAGGAGGACTTGTTTTCTTGTGTGTATCTTGATTCAGTTGAGCTGGAAAGACCCTAAAGGTGGCGCCATTCCCTGGGATAAGACTAGAGGAGAGTTAGCTGAGATGCTGTGGGAGCTCCTTCCACTCCTTCAGCCAATAGCCTTTAAGATACCAGCCTATTTGGGCGTGGTCTCTTTTACTTTAAAAAGGAGCTATAGCCATGAGCTCTCTCTCTTACTTCCGACTCTGCTTCCAGCTACTAAACGCCTTTCCTGGTCATGCACAGGGCTGTTGTCTAGGATGGTGATCTGTAAGTTTTCCCTTTAAATAAATAACTCTTTTATTAATCATAATTCCAAACAGGTGTCAGATTGTTTTGTGACTTATGCCTTTATCTACTCCCACATTCCCCAAAAATGAACTATGGATGTTCTTGTTTTCTAAAACAAAAAGAAAAAAAAAAAAAAAGGGAATGGTGTGGGACAATTCTGTATTCTGTCAATTATGTTTTAAATAAATGCTGATTGGCCAGTAGCCAGGCAGGAAGTATAGGCAGGACAACCAGATAGGAAGTAGAGGTGGGGCAAGGAGAACAGGAGAATTCTGGGAAGGTGGAAGCCCATTCCTCCCCAATCCTGCCCAGACACCAAAGAAGCAGGATGTGCCCTACCCCACTGAAAAAGGTACTGAGCCATGTGGCTAACATAGATAAAAATAATGGGTTAATATAATTTATAAGCACTAATACAATGCCTGAGCTAATGGGCCAATCAGTTTATAACTTATGGAGACCTCTGTATGATTTTCTTTAGGGCTTACCAGCTGTGGGAACTGGGCAGGACAGAAACCCCAACAAGCAGACCCACATATTACACTGAGCATTCATTGTTCTTTTCTGCCTTACTGCTGACACCACGTGAGCAGTTGATCCAAACACCTGCTGTCATGCACAGTACCTTTCAGCAATGAGACAAATCCCTTTTGTCAGGGTATTTTGTCACAATAGGAAAAGTAGCTAAGACAATGCTTTACAGGGTAGTGATCTTAAAGGTCTCAGAAGCTACTTAAATGCAAATTAGCTTTATTTCAGTTGGAAGTAGATAAGGAAGACAGGTCTACTAGCATTTACCTGTTTGGTATTAGCATTTAGCCTATCCTATTCTTAACTTCTTACCATACATATAACAAAAAAATTAATAAGTATGTCTGTGATGGTAATGAAATAAGGTCACATATCACAAGTGTCAAGACTATAATTGGTTTACTGCTTTTGCCTTCACTGAAACTCCATGGTAATATTTTTTTGTCTATTATTTCATTTGGACAGAACTGAAAATAACAAGTTTTTTTTCTTTCTTTCATTATTTTTACCTAACAATTTGATTTCTTAGTAGTACTGGTTCTAGTATTTTGAGTAATGCAAGTTCATGAAAAAAAAAAAGAGATAAAGACTAAAATCTATATTTTTTTAGAGAGATTGTATCTAAGAATGAAGTAACAAACAACTGGAAGAGGTCAAACCACAGGCTGATTTAGAAAGCTGGAAAGAGAAAAAGTTGCTAAGAAAGTATTGAAGACTTGAATACATAAAGTGAAAAAACAAGGTTTCTGCTACAGTGATTAAAAAAAATACCTTGACCAAAAGTAACTTGGGGAAGGTAGTTTTTTTTTTGTTTTTTTTTTTTTTGTCAGCTAACAACTCTCAAGTTGGGTCACAGTCTTATCACTGAAGAATATGAGGGCAGGGATCTGAGGTAGAAATTGAATTAGAATCTATGGAGGATTGCTTGATCCCTATGGCTTCTTCTGTCTGCTTTCTTATATCACGTAGGACCACTAACTCATTGGTACACTGCAAACAGTGAGCTGGGACATTCCATTGCAATCACCAATTAAGAAAATGTACCACAACCATGTCGACAGTTCAGTCTGGTGGGATTAATTTCTCAGTTGAGGTTTCCTTTCCACAAATGACTCTAGATATACCAAGCTGATATATTTATTCTCTTATTGCTTTGCTAGAACTAATAAAGGCATTTGGAAGAAAATATTATAGTTATAGTGATTATGAGGGTCCAAGAGCTGTCTCTTTTCTATAGCATATGATTGCATAAATAGGCAAACAATATACTAAGGTCCTAATAAACAGGTAAAAGGAAAATTGCTTACATATTTATTATTTTTTATTTAATACCAGGCTTCCTTTAGTTTTGTATGGGCTCAAATTTGTTTTATAAATTTTGCTGGTTTTAAAAGCTTGATACTCTTGTCTTTCCTGATTTCAGGAATTAAAGGTGTATTTGTTATCATGTTCGACTCTAAAGATAGAGAACTGATGACAGAAAGACATAAATATTGAACATATTTAAGGGAAAGTTACCCACATTTTAATTGATTCAAACATATGAAATAGTTAACACATGGTGACACCATCTATCCCTTGTTCCTGGTCCAACGTTTACACTAGTGGTAATTTCAGTTGGATGTGATGCCCAAAGAAACCATGAGTCTGACTGTAGATCCTCACTTCTCCTCTTGCTCATTCCCCCAGTCTCATTCCCATCTCTGTAGCACATCTGCTGCAGTCTCCCTTACATCTCTGACACCATCCTAAACAGATCACAAAGAGCATCAACTTTGCTTCCTCAACTTATCCTACTCTTCTGGTCTCCAACAGCAGCAGGCATTCCTAAGGTACACAACACTCAGATGAAAAGGCCAGGAGAACAGGTCCACAAAAAATATCCTATCAGGCAACACAAAGCCATCACAGTCTCCCAAAATCCAGAGAGGAAACAGAAACCCAGGAACAAAACCCTCAGCCAACAAAAACAAAACCAGGTATCAGCATCTAAACATATACTAACCCAAGCCCAGATGTCTAGATTCCAATGTAAAAGCGCAGTCAATAACATCCAGGACAGTATGTCTTCACTAGAGTCCAGCAACTCTACCACAGAAGGTCCTCAATATTCTACCATATCTGAAGCATAAGAAAGAGACCTTAAAACAGTCTGTGTGAAGATGATAGAGACTCTTAAAGAAGAAATGAATAAATCTCTTTAAAAAATCCAGGGGAAAAAAACTGCATGGAAATGAATAAAACTGTTCAAGACATAAAAACGAAAATAAAATCAATAAAGACAAGACAAACTAAGGGAATGCTGAAAATGAAAAATTTAGGAACTCAGATAGGAACGTCATAGGCAAGCCTCAGTAACAGAATACAAGATTGGAAGAGAAAATCTCTAGTATTGAAAACATGATAGAATAATTGAATATATTTGTCAAATAAAATGTTAAATTAAAATAAATGTTAAACTAAAATTCTCTGATACAACATATGAAGGAAATCTGAAACACTATTAAAAAAAGCTAAGAATAATAGAAATAGAGAACGGAGAAGAAACCCAGATTAGAGGCCTGAAAATATTTTTTGAATTTTGGTATTTTATGAATAAGATTATATGATTTTAGCTACAAACTCTACTTAAAATAATTAAGTATTCAAGTAGGCAATCTGGAGTACTTGAGAATGTTTTTCAAATGAGACACATTTTTCTGTTTATTTCTTTTTTTTAATAACCTGGGGCTGTTTGGTACAAATGAGACACATTTTTATGTATAATAATTATGTGCATCCAGGAACAATCTTCATTCTATAGCATGTAATCACATAAATAATCAATATACAAAGCTCCTGAAAAGTGGGCAAAAGCAAAACCAGAATTTATCTGCTTGTTTTCATATTTATATTTTTTATTTATTTACTGAACATAACATATGTTAATTACTGTATATAATATATTAATTCTTTTTTATGAATGCTTCTCAAAACTGTAAGCTTAACCCATATCTGATGGTCTAGGAAAAATATAAACATTGGGTTTAAAGCTTTTTTAAAGTTTCTTTTTATTTATTCTTTGTGTTCTTCACATTATGCATCTTTTTTGTGTTTTAAGCTATTTATTTACAAAGTTTTTGCTAATAACTGCTTTTAAAATATAACAAAACAAAGTCATATACTAACCTGTGAAGTATACACACGGCACAAAAAAAGTCCATCATCAATTAAACTATTAGAGCAGATTATTGAAAATTAAGTAACAAGGAGACTTACAATACCCCTTGAACATATAGGAAATAATACAGTTGGCCATAGGAACCTGATCATTCTGTATTATTGACTCTTAAATACTGCAATAGAAGATACTGGCAGATTTACCAAATACTTGACATTAAATTTCCAATCTTACATTTCATGACAGGACTACAGTCAAAAGTTTACCTATGCATCTTGATCCCATTCATTTCCCAGTTCCTCCTGCATATCCACCCTCTGCCCTTGTAGCTCACCCTCATCGATAAAATTTAAGAGAAAAAAGAAAAAAAGGGGGGGGATCCATTATGGAAGCTGTAGTATGACGTAGTGAGTCATGCAGTAAGCCCTTTTGTCCATATATCTTTACTTGCAAGTGTTCATTGCAGAGAGTTGTTGGTCTATATCAAGGCTTCTGGTATCTGCCACACTACTGTTGCTGAGCCCTCACTGGAACTCCTCCTCTGGGTTATTCAGCTGTTGCAATGTGTGATAAAAATCGTCAAGTTTTGGGTCTCTGGGACTGGTCCCTTCATATGCTCCAACAGATCACAGATGGGGTGCATATTGGGGTGTTTCAATCCATAACCTTGGTTCTAGGCATGGGTAGTTTCAGGGTTGGTCTGCCTGTCATTTTCCTCTTGTTCTTACCATCAGGGTAAGCCCTCCTGCATTGCCTTCTTGAGTTCACCCTTTGCAGGGATGAGCAAGGGGTAGAAGCAATTCTCCTGTTTTCATGTCCTCGGGGTCAGATCTCCCACACCTCCACCTTCAGGGCTAGCTCTACTTTGCTCCCCAGGCATGGCGTAGGGTCACTCTCCCGAGTGCTGCAGCAGATGAGGGGCAGGGTTTGCTCTCACATTCATGCCATCAGGGACAGCTCTTCTACTTTTCTTAGGCATTGATGGGCAGGAGTTGGGGGCATCTCTACCCAGCCCATGCAGGGGTTTAAATCTTAAAGTAGTTTGTAAATATATAACGTTACAAGTGTCTTAGTTAAGGGTTTCTATTGCTAGGAAAAGACACCATGACCACAGCAACTCTTATAAAGGAAAACATTTCATTGTGCCACCTTATAGTTTCAGAGGTTTAGTTCGTTATTGTCATGACCAGAATCAAATCAGCATGCAGGCAGACATGGTGCTGGAGAACGAGCTTAGAGTCCTTATATGTTAACACTAAGCCACCATAAGAAGTGACCAGTCTCACTGGGCATGGCTTGACAAAAAAAGACCTCAAAGTCCTCCTCTACAGTGACACACATCATCCATCAAGACCACACCAACTCCAACAAGGTCACACTTCCTAATAGTGCCACTCCCTCTGAGGGCCATTTTCTAACCACCATACAAGTGAATATAAAATATTACTAAGATGAGAGAACCCCCACCCCATGCCATGCAGCCAAATGTGCCAACCAGGAGCTGAAGGCATCAGGCAGTTGAGTGTGATAATGATCTCTTTGTGATGAGGAAGCATGACTGAGCACAACATTATGGCAACCTGAGTGGAATAAGGAGACCCCCACACAGGCTTGGGGCTATCCACTGTGGGCTCTGAGGAGAAAACACAGACCCACCTGGAACCTTGCAGCACCAGATGGGCACTATTGGAGTGAGCAGATTTATGGTTTGGTATTTTATGGGAGAGAGAGACAGAATGGTTTAGGTTCTGTAGACAGAGGCATATCGGAAGAGTGGAGAGGAGGGAATGGGCTGAGATGGTGAGGGAGCTGACCCCTTGAGCAGTGACTAAACATGGGAAGCCATGTGTTGAGTACAAAGTGGCACAAATGAAGAGTTCTTAGACTTTCCCTGTTTTCAGACCTTTGAGTAAATGTTAAATGACCCCTCAAATTGCTAAAGAAGTAAAAAAGTGACATTAAATTCTGACTTAACAGTAGGCAACATTTGCCTTAGACTCAGTGAATACTCACAAGCAATTGGAGACTCTCCACTATAGGTTAAATGAAGTTCCCAGCAGACATGATGTTTCCCAATTATAGGGATTGTGTGTTACTCAAGCATTTCTCAGTAGTCCACAGAAGAAATTTTATTTTAGGATGTGACACGTCTTGTGTGTGTATCCTCTCTTTATTCTAGAGTTGTGTAGATCAAAGAAATTTAATTTTAGCTTAAATGGTAAAGGCATAAAATTTCAGTTGTTTGTTCTCAAGAGACTCAAGTGCCCCAAGGTTCCTCACACTAGTAGCTACCATACTGAACAGCAATGTAGAGAACAGCTTCATCATTACATTTCACTCTTTTGAGCAAAAACTCCCCAATGCATGACTGGTTCTTCTGGGAGGAAAACACTCCAGCAACATAGGATGTCTTCAAACTATGTGTGAATCTGAATTATTATTATTTTTTTTTGCAGTTGGTTATTTTTGGTAATCACATTGGGATGTGATATCCTGATACCAGTGTTTCAGATTATTACACATTTTTTAAATATTTATTTATTATGTATACAATATTCTGTCTGTATGTCATTTACAGATGGCTGTGAGTCACCATGTGGTTGCTGGGAATTGAACTCACGACCTTTGGAAGAGCAGGCAATGAGCCATCTCTCCAGCCCTTGTAGATAACCAAAACGTAGGCCTACCCATTAGGCCAGTATTCTGCCACTGGACCATACTTTCAGACTCTATATGGCTTTTTAATTAAGGAGGGAGTTATAGGTATTATTCCATTATTTTGAGATGGAATGTGTATGTAAATATGAAAAATAAACAGTACATCTAGGATACATTTTTCAGATTAAATCGGACAATTTATTTGAATACAAATCTATTCCTGCAATTTTACCCCACAATGTCAAATGAATATTGTCACTGGTTTTAATTTATTGTTTTCTGAACATATTGATGTCAGCTTAGGGCTGCTCCTAAAAAAGTCCTTTAACATTGTCAGAATATAATTTGTTAGTTCAGAGATAAAAGGATGGCAATAACAAGAGCATATTGTCCTCTGAGAAAATCTCTGTCTGGAGAGTGGGTAAGCAAGAAATCCCTTCATGTATGAGCTATGCAGTAATACAATGAATTTCCTTTAAATTCTATAAAATTGCATGATATGATTATGCAATTTGCAAACAAGTCTTTTGTGATTTAAAAGCAGTATGTTTTTTAAAATCTGAGGTTAATGACAGAGAAAAATTTGTAAAGTGAGACAGTGTATAAAACTCCTTCTTAAAGCCATTTTCTGTCAGTTTATGTGCCCTTAGGCTAACAGGGAGAAAGAACAGAGTATACATTTGGAGATTTATTCCTATCTCCAAGCCACTGAGTGGATGCTCTCTGAAACACTATGTCTATAAATAGACTCAAGTGACAGAATCACATATCTTCTCAAAATGCAACGCGTCTTTCTCAAGGGTTCAATTAGTCACAGTAAAAGAGTCAGAGCAGCTATCTCCCATGCCCGAATCACCCATAAAATTTTGTTTTTGCAAATATTTTCATAATCTATTACCTCATTTCCTGCAACTAAATTCCCTGAGAAGGCTCCTGTCCGTTTCTAATTATTTCAGTAATTAGGAGTAATCTTGATTCACTGAGCATTTCACCCAGGGAACCGTGAATGGTGAGGTAATGAGGGTGGTGTCAGACCTCTTAGACTCATCACAGACAAGGTCCAGTCAAGGTAGAGGCTGTTTTCCAGATGCAGCAAAAGCATACCCAACATAAACATGAGTGTGGGTTAGTGATCCATTTCCTCAAATTGGAAGAGTTTGGTGCTAACTACTCCAGTGTGTTTATTAATGCAAGTGCTACTAATCTACTCTATCATCCCAGCAGCTCACATATTGTTTTCCTCTGCAGGGTAAACTATCTATTTTCAGGCTGGTTTTATCATTATTTCTTCTCATTTGTCATCCATCATTTTATTTTCAAAAATAATTATTAAATATGAACAACATTAAAATCAAGCATCATATTCAATTTCATCTGGAACTTAAGAATAAATATATGTATATTATTATTTCACAACTTTATTCCTTATCCTGACTCCCCAAATATAAAGAGTTTAATATTAGGAAGACTATAACCGTTGTTTAATACTGCATTTAAAAAAGAAATCCACTAGATCTTGTAAACATCTGTGATCTTCTCTGAAAAAAAAAAAAGAGTGTGTTCCATACAGTTTTATTTCAGGGGCCGGTTTCCTGTATAATTGTCCTGTAATTGTGACAGCACTCATGTAGAGTCAGAGGGCTTGAGATCGAGAATGGTCAGAACTGGAGTTCCATAAACTTACTCAACCTCCCTGATCCTATCTTCTGGGTCTCTGAGATGAGATGATAGACACTAAATGAGATTACACACAAAGCTCTTGGCATATACTGTAGGATGGTAAATAAAGCAGGATATGACTAATTAAATTCTGTGTTTCCTAAAAAAGAAATCAGTGTTTTAAATATTTTTTTTCAAATTAACAACTGGAGGATAGTTGAATGTGGCAATGCATGACTATCCTAGCACTTGATAGAAGAGTTTCACAAACTTTCTGTCAGATGAGCTACAAAGGAATTTGAGGCCAGCCTGGCCTGTATCGTAAGACATTATCAAATTAATAGTCACATTATGTTAGGTATGGGGATTCAGAGCACAAAAGGCTAACGCTCTCTGTCAAAAGCAGATTCTAGTATTTAATGGCTGTATTTGTACAAATATGTGGGAATAAATGATGATACTGGTTATGAAACTAGAAAGGGTATGATGATATAAGAAAAGGACCTTTTTTAAAAAGATGGGAAGAAAATATAATAGAATCAGTACAACATGAAAGGGGTGTAGTGATATTTTGCTTACATTTTAACAAATAAAGCTTGCCTGAAGATCAGAGCCCAGAGCTAAGCCACTAGAGGCTAGGGAGTGGTAGCACACACCTTTAATGCCACGATTTGGGAGACTGAGGCAGAGGGATCTCTCTTAGTTCAAGGCCACCTTGGGCTACACAAGATTGAATCTGTCTAAAAGAGAAACAGAGCTCACGCAAAGGTGATCCCAGCACTTGGGGGCACACACCTTTAATCTCAGCACTAGGGAGGTGGACGCAGGTGTGATAGGGCTGTTTGGACAGAGGAATATAAGGCAGGAGATATGAGCTCAGTGCAATGTGAAGTTTGGTGGAGACAGCTGCAGTCTGAAGTTTGGTGGAGACAGCTGCAGTCTGAAGTTTGGTGGAGACAGTTGCAGTCTGAGGATCATCTCTGCAGTCAGAGGATGAAGGCTTAGGAGACAGTCTGAGGACAGGATCGTCCCTTTGGTCTGAGCACTGGAATGGAAACTAAGTCCCCAGTGTCTGATCATTCTGTTTCAGCATTAACTACTATATTGTCTTTGTGTTTTTATTATTAGGACCATTAAATTCATGCTCTAAATGGGAAAGTGAGACCCCTGACGGTAGAATAGTCGGAATACATGAAACAGTGGAGTAGAAAAGTGAGGTGGGTGACGAAGAATGAATGAGGATGTTGGAAGAACTCGGTGTGACCTGTGAGCTAAGGTTATGGATTCAGTATTTTTCTAGCTAAATAAAATTAAAATATGCACACAAACATATTAAATACTGTATACAGATTATGCATACACATTTAACACACAATTTGACAGAAACATTACTGGGGTACAGACAGACATAAGGATACCCATGTCTGGTGTCATATTTTCATGAGTACAAAATTTGTTGAAAATGTGGAGTCTATTTTGTGAACTGTCACTGAATATAAGATCACGAAGACTTCATATATGTAATTTTACTATATCATTTTAGATTAGGAAGCAATGTCGGTGGTATTCACATTTATTTTTTCCTCTTGGACTTGGAGTCTAAAGTTAAATAGGAGTTGCTTTTGGTTCTAAACTTGGTTCAATAGAATGATCATTTTCTTCAACTATGACAGAAGGAAAAGATCAAAAGTTTTGGAAAAACATACAGTTTTGCCATTACCTTACGACAAAGACTATTAGAACACAGAAAGAGTAATAAAAAAGAAGTGAATTAAGAAACCATTTTATGAAATTGAGGTCACTAAGAAAGCTCATTGCAAAATCACATTAAGAGCTAAACAATTCCATGCAGTGGGTTGGGGGAATAAGTATATATATATTATAAATGAATAGGAATGGGAAGAGGTGAGGATTAGCAGAGATACCAGTAGAAAGTGGGGTGTGAGAAAATCAAAGTAATTGAACTAAGTTAAAAAATTGAAGACATGAAGAAGTCAGACAGGCAGTAAGACAGTAAAGATTTTATGTTTTGTTTTGTTTTGTTTTCTGCTTTATTTTCATTGAGGAACAAAACAATGGAGTTATTTTTTTCTTTCTAGTATTCTCCAGACTATCTGACTCATATTCAGCAAATATTTTCCAATAACTGAATAAACCAATTCTTTTCATGATTATCATATTTAATACTTATTCATATTACCAATATAATTTATTCCCTGAGATATACTTTGAGATACTTGGTGTTTATAACCCCAGGCTAATTCCAGTTCCAGATACAGCACTTCCCAAGAAAGCTTCTATTTCAAATTTAAAATCCTCTGTAGAACTCTCAAGCAAGCCCTAAGCCACTACTGATAATCTAATTCCTCCATGCTAACATCAGACAGCAAATAAATCCTTATGTTTTAGGCCATCCTAAACTAGCCCACCTTCCATGCTCTTTCCTCATGACAGAAACCATCACCCTAACTTCTGTATAGTCTGCTTCTGACTCACCTATTGTTTTACCTGTGGTCTCTCTTATTGTGTGTGATATCTCCAGAGCCCTGAGGTCTCTGTTCTACCTCATTTCTAAGATCATTTTATTACAAGTAAATTTAATAAACCTCAGGCACTTTTCTAATCTCAAACATAGAGGATGCCTTCAATTTTTGTGAACAAATGAAAAAAAGTAATGTGAGAATTTTCATCTATTCCATTATCCACAATTTTAAATTGGTTATTTGGAGTTTAATTTGATACAAAATTTATATGAGACACTGATAAAATTTAAAGCACCATAGGAATATTTAATTTAGGTTGTGATTAAGAAATAAAACACTAACTAGCTAGGCTTTCTAATACCTATAGAACACTGTGATATTGAAGATAATAAATACATAGTATTTAAATTTTTAATATGAGGTATGTATTATATAATGTTATAAGAAAAACATCAAATTAATAATTGCAATCTTTAACAAAACACATATTTTAATGTTCATACAAGAGTTTAATTACTAGCATGCTAAATGAGGTTGGTTTATAGTTGTTCCAAAGGTTTTACTTTAAATTTAAAAGTAATTCAAAATTAGAGAAGATAAATTCTAACCCTTTATAAAGATATAATAAAGTTAATTTTTTTATAATGACGTTTCACATCTTTTTTTCTTCAAACAAGTATAAATACAACTAGAAGATCCACTTCATCTTCGTCTTTCTTGATTATAGTTTATAACCCAAGCAATCTAGTTTTCACAAGCACTTTCTCTACGTTTCCACTGTGAGCATGTATTGCTTTGCAATCGGCAAAAAGCATTTTAAAGTTATTTCTGAATGTGACACTACGGCATCCTTTTATATTGAACTTGTATCAATGTTCCCCACAATTTTACACGTTTAAACTGTAAAACTCATTTTGAGCCTTGGCCTTCACTCAGATTATTTGTTGTTTTGGGCTACCACGGGTTGCCGAGCCTATCGGGGATCATTTAATAATGACAGAGTTTTTAATAAACAAACATTTTAGACATATACAATTGTACTAATCAGTTAATAATTATATAGGGCTATTTAATTTTTCCTTAAGTATTATTCATAATATTAAATCATAAATGAGTTTGATATATTGAGCAAATCTGTATTTTTGTTTCAGAGATTTAACCAGTCGGGTTCCTTCTCTGCAATAACAAAGTCCTTTGGCAGAAGGAGCACCATGTTAATTAGAAGTAATTTCACTGCAGCTCTCCTTACTAACAAGCTTAAAAACATTAACATTAAAAAATAAATGCCTAGTTATAAATATACTTTTTCCAGGGATCTCAAATCATAAAATAAATTGGACAATTTTTAATTTAATTTCATAATTACATCCAAAAGACTTGTGTTTCTATTGTTTGTTTAGAAAAGGAAACTGTCTAGGATATCTGAATTAGAAATTAAATCCTAGAAGCACTCCTTAAACAAACAACATTTAAAAAGAAATGATCTGTCTCTTCAGTAACTTTCTGAGCTTAATAGAATAAGTTATGTGAGTGAAATAAACCCAGTTGCCAAGAAGGTCCATGATCTGAGAGTGACATTTGGAACTGCTGTGTATGTCTGTCGTGGCCTGCAATTGCAAAGCTCCTGAGCTCCTCAGGCTAAAAATTTTATTTTTCTTAAGTCAAAGTTCAGTATATTATTCATTATATATTGATATCAAATTCCTGATATTAAGCTATCTTCCTTTATTAATGTCTGAAGCACTGGTATTACATACATGCTCAGCTTAGAAGGATAAGCTACACTAACGATGGCAAAAATGATTTGTACTTATCAGAATTATATAACACACACACACACACACACATATATATATATATATATTTAAATGAAGTTACAGAATTTGGTCTGAAGTTCTTCCCTCACAAATCCTAGACTATCTAACAAAGAAGTTCAAGAATGAAGCACGGAAAGCCATCATTCAAGTTATTGGTCAGGAGAGACCAGGAGAATCCATAAACAAGAAAGGCATCGCTATTGAACTTTTTTCCTTGAAGGAAAGTCCAAATTTCTTTTTTTAATTAATTAATTAATTTATTTATTAAAGATTTCTGCCTCCTCCCCACCACCGCCTCCCATTTCCCTCCCTCTTCCCCAATCAAGTCCCCCTCCCTCATCAGCCCTAAGAGCAATCAGGGTTCCCTGCCCTGTGGGAAGTCCAAGGACCACCCACCTCCATCCAGGTCTAGTAAGGTGAGCATCCAAACTGCCTAGGCTCCCACGAAGCCAGTAAGAGCAGTAGGATCAGAAACCCATTGCCATTGTTCTTGAGTTCTCAGTAGTCCTCATTGTCCGCTATGTTCAGCGAGTCCGGGAAAGTCCAAATTTCTAAGACACCAAATGCTGGACACAGTACCTACTGGATTTGAACTAGACCTGCACAGAAAGGCTCATTTCTGAAGACTAGACTCTTTATACTGGAAGGTAATAAGGGAAACAAATGAACAACATGTCTACCTATCTGTGATGCCTATGAACCATAATACTCAACAGTATGGCAAAATGTTCCTTATGGCACAATAGTGGCACAACTGCCTAATTAGTCTTCCTTGACAGGATGGAAATCATGTCTGGTACTATGAAAGTAGCCAAGAACAAGGATGGCGAGATAATGGAACTTAAAGGAGAATCTTCAGCTGCCACTTTCCTAAACCAGTATGATTCCCAACTTCATTCTAAATATTTATGATATGCCTACAGTAAGTGTAGATCTAATCCTCATCAGAGAAATTTATTTGTGCAACAGAAGGAGACCATTACATAAAATCACAGCTAGTCAAAATATAGAGAATAACTAATCTTGGAATACTCATTCCCAGTTAAATATATATATATATATATATATATATATATATATATATATATATACACAACTCCTTCATGTAAGACTCAGATACATCATGGAAGATGGACAGAAAGATTATAATATATCCTGGAGACCAGGAACCCTCCTGTGAGATTGTGCCTTCTACCTACAACAGTGAACCTATACCTATGACAACCTGGGTATCTAAATTAGACCTTAATGATTCCTTAAACAGTTGACATTCCTATCAAATTCAACCCCAAATTTTATTTTCACTCTGTATTACAATAACTTAACTTCTCATGATTTATACTGAGATTGTGAAGATTATTTTTAAAGCCTCCATTGATCCTTAGTACCAATTTCCTGGAATCTTAGCAATTAAGATTTAGAGAAATAATTTCTATTAATTTTATAGTAGAAAATCATGAAGCTATAGTGTATGAAATGGAATGTTTCAGAAGAAAAAATGTTCAAGATTTATAAGTTGGATATTTCTTGTCTTTTCTTTTTGTCCAAATATTAGGGAAAGATTTGTAAAATTTTTAATTCTTTTCACTGATAGGGGAGTAAAGCTATTTCTTATTGGCTATCAAATTTTTTTGTCAATTTTTTCCACATAGACAAATTCGTTTTATGACAAGAAAATGTAATGAAAGACAAATAAAGCAGTTTTATTTGTAAATGAAATTAGCCTCTTGCAATAAATAGGCACTGTTTTATCTAAACTATAAGAGCCCACAGTTTTGTAGCTGTTCCATAGTGACTAGAGATCAAAGAGTTCAGACCTATTTCTTGCTCCTTAAAAACAAATAAGAAGATGTTTGACCAAGGATATGGCTACTAGATGCCTTATTCTTCCAAGGCCAGACAACAGATGTTTTGATTTAGGGCGTGGTTACCAGGTGTTTTGAGATGTAAGGAGGTAATTACACTTGCTTGTTGTTTGTATCATGGAAGTCTTTTGCCCTCCCCTTTTGACTGGGGTCTATAATGACTGCTAGTAATACACTCGGGGCTTTTCACTGGAAGCCCTCCCAACTCTAACTTTTGTTTCTTGCATATTTATTTCTTCAATTTACACTCCCCTTCTCATGAATGTACAGACACATTAGGCCAGACCTGATACTAAACATTTTTATCTTTGAAAATAAGAAATTCAATTCAAACAATGGATTGAAATTTTACTATTTAACATTTGCCATTTCAGGAAGAAAGTCACCAATTAAAGCAAAGACTTTGTGATACTCAACTATGTAGATATGGATATCTCAAAGCATTGTCTGATTCCATGGGTATGTTAAACTATATCAAGTCTGGCTACACTTGTGGTAACAATGAACACTCTATACCTCTGTTTAACCACAAAAGAAACATTGAAAATGTTTCAAGTTGTCGTTGTTGGAAAATGACTAATAATAGTTTGACGTGAGCAGTTCCAGCTATTGTAAAAGCAATTAGCACCTTATTCCTCCTCTTAGACAAATTAAAATGATGAATATTTCTTCTGTCAGAGGAGAAAGTGAGCTCTATTACCAAATCTGCAAGAGGCAGCTGATGCTTTATTTCAAAGTTGCCTTTTGTTTTCACAAAGGAGAATAACCTAATGTGTTTGCTTGGATTCTAATCATGGCAGATAATATCAGAGGGGCTATTTGCACGATTGTAGTAACTTGCAAAGCTTCACAGGCAGCTGAGTTCATTATGCTCAGGCTGTCAATCACACAGCCAGTCATTTGTATTGCTGTTGATCTCCCATTGCTATGTTTCCTCGTGGACATTTTTCTTCTCTTTCATGGGGTGTTTAAACATTCAACTCCATCTCCTTACAAATAGCATTGTGGAGCATCCTCATTGAATTTCCTTTGCCGTAATAGAGAAGTAAGAAGGTTTCTTTGTATCACTGTTAGAGACTCGGGTCTTTAATCTAATCTGGGAATTTTTTTGAAACCACATTTCACTATTATCTTGATACTTCTCTTCTTTTTGCCTGATAAGGATATCACCTGCCATAAGTTCGTTGTGTTTTATATCACTTCTACAAGGATAACTCATTGATGGGCGCACACACACACGCACACAAATCAAAAACAACCTTTAAACATAATTGAATTTAGAACTATTCTCATTAAAAAAGCCTGTAGGGCTTTCCTGCAGGTAGGCTGCTCTGTTGCCCCCACCTGGATCATTGGACCCTGAAATCCCACCTGGCCCCCAAACTTGTTTATCCCCTCCATCCTAGCAACCTTAGTGTGATGGAGGAAGGTCATTTGTCAATAAACAAACTGCCTTGGCCCATTTGATAGGCTACCCCTTAGGTGGGTGGAGTGAACAGAATAGAATGCTGGGAGGAAGAGGAAGTGAGCTCAGACTCGACAGCTCTGCTCTCTGGAGCAGACGCCATGCTCCCCTCTCCCCGGCAGACACGATAAAGCTCCGACCCAGGATGGACGTAGGCTAGAATCTTCCCGGTAAGCGCACCTTGGGGTGCTACATACATGAACAGAAATGGGCCAAGCAGTGGTTAAAAGAATAGAGTTTGTGTGTCTTTATTTTGGGGCATAAGCTAGCCAGGCAACCATGAGCCGGGCTGTGGGAAGAGGCCCGCAGCCCCTACTACAGATGGCGCCCAGACGTGGATGACTGAATCCACTGAAAGCCTGAGAAAGCTTGGGAAAGAATAAAGCATGTTTTCTTGGTAGCAACAATTTCTCCGGTCTGCTCTGCTTGCTAGAGGCAAGCAAGTACTCTCATCTAAGAGAGGCTTCCTGACTCAGCTTCAGCTGTGAAACCTTGCAGCTCATTTAAGAGGTCCTGCCACGAAACACTTAAAACGGTGTTGGTGAAAAGCTGAAGGCATGCTTTTCGGTTTTCAGCCTTAGCAGGAAAAAAGTTGTGCTGTTTTAAAATGCCGGCTTTCTGGGCCGTCCTGCCAGGGCAAACTCTGACTCTTTGAGGCAGGAGGTCAGCTACAGAGAGAGCATTTGAGTGTTGTAGCTTGTTTGCTGGCAAGGACCTTGAAACGCCACGGAGTTGTGGTGATAAACATGGCTACAGCCAGTACCTCAGCCATGAGGCTGGAAAGCTAAGGAATGGCTGGATCCAGCCGTCAAAGCCACGGCTTTCATCCTACTGATATTGCTCAGTAAATTAAAGACTCATGTGGTCAGAAAAAGAGAGAGATACAGTAAAGAGAGATTCAAAGACAAAGAAAACTTTAAATGATTTACAGTGTGTTTAAAAATATATACAGGCTGAAAATTAAAGTTCTTAAAAGTAAAATAAGGAAGAAAGAGAGTAGTTGGGTGTGGTAGTGCACACCTTTAATCCCAACACTTGGGAGGCAGAGGGAGATTGACCTCTGAGACTTCAAGGTGTGGTAGCACACGCCTTTAATCCCACTGCCTGGGAGGCAGAGACAGACAGATCTCTGAATTCAAGGACAGCCTTGTCTAAAGAGTTATTCCAGGACGAAGATATACAGAAAATATAAAGTAAAAGTAAAAGTAAACAAAATAGAGTTAAAATAAAGCTGCACAAAGATGGAAATTACACAGAGAATCTTGATACTGTATGCTATTATGCTCTCTTTGAATTGTTTGAATGCTGAGGAAGGAGCAACAGATGCTAAAAGATATTTGTTTATAAATGCTGCTGAACTAATCCAAGATAGATATTTTCAAAATACCTTGACTTCAGAATTTGGATCTAAGGATATGATACTTTGGAAAAGAGTTTCTTCTTTTGTTTTCAGAGAGGATGAGACACTGTGGATTGCTTCTTTGATCACGATATGGTATGATAGACCACGTCCTCCTGAAGGGTTGCTGTGAACACCTTCAAAAAATTACTTTGCTCAACTGCCGACTGAGAGGAACCTAGCACACAGGTTATACCATGAAAGACTTGATTAACAGCGCCCCCATTCAGCAGGAAGCAGTTTGGAGAGAAAAACCTGCGCCCATGTTCCCATATATTGTTTATAAATGTTCTTTTACATTTAAAGAGGGAGATGATATAGATGTGAGTAATTTGCATTGATATGAATCTTGGTTTATTGATATAAATTTAAGGTCAATTTTCTGATATTGATTAAGGTATTGTGATTGTGTAGTTCACTTAAAAATGTAATGTATATAGGTTGTTAATGGATAATTATCAATAATAGTCAAGCTTGTAGTCATGTTAGTTAGATTTTCTAGATGTACATAGATATATTTTAGATAGGCATTCTTCATATCTTTCAAAGATTATAAAATATGGCATTTTAAGTGCTTTAATAACTTAGGGTTTTTCATGACAATGAGACACTCTGCTCCTGGCAGCACCAATCTACTTCAAGAAGAAAGAAGACGGGCATCGAAGAGGCACCTTATGGAGTTTGATAGCTATTTGGGCAAGAAACTGCTCTTGCCTGGACTATTGTATAAACTGGACACAAAGAACCCGCAGGGAGAGGACTGCTGAACTTGCCTAAAGGTGAGATGATCTTTTGGGGTTCCTGATTCATGAAAGAGACATGAATTTATGTGAGACATTCTGCAGGACACAGCAGATAGTGACTGAACTGCCTTTAAATTTCCTGCTTCATGGAAACGTCTCTGGATACTATGGACCTTTAGGCCAAAGATGGATGCCCCAACGGTACAGAGGAACTTTGGGTGACTGTCCAGGCAGTGAGATGTCTCTGTCATTTCTAGAGTTTAGAAGTTGCTTACTTTTTGTTTGCTTAGGTAATATTGTATTCTTCTCGAGTCTTTGATGGAGTTGAATAATAGATAGATAGTTATAGTTATAGTTTTCCTTAGTTATGATAAAGATAAAATAGATGTAAATATTGTAATTTTTACTTGATAACTGTTTTGTTATATGTAATTTTGCTATGTTAAAGTTAAAGCCTTCCTTTTTTTTTTTGTTTAAACAGAAAAAAGGGAAATGATGGAGGAAGGTCATTTGTCAATAAACAAACTGCCTTGGCCCATTTGATAGGCTACCCCTTAGGTGGGTGGAGTGAACAGAATAGAATGCTGGGAGGAAGAGGAAGTGAGCTCAGACTCGACAGCTCTGCTCTCTGGAGCAGACGCCATGCTCCCCTCTCCCCGGCAGACACGATAAAGCTCCGACCCAGGATGGACGTAGGCTAGAATCTTCCCGGTAAGCGCACCTTGGGGTGCTACATACATGAACAGAAATGGGCCAAGCAGTGTTTAAAAGAATAGAGTTTGTGTGTCTTTATTTTGGGGCATAAGCTAGCCAGGCAACCATGAGCCGGGCTGTGGGAAGAGGCCCGCAGCTCCCTACTACATTAGTGGAACTCTGAACCACAGCCTGCTACTACACAGAGAGGACCAAAAGGTGAGTGACCAGCCACTCGACGGGACACCACACTCCCTAGTCCCTCCATACCTGGACCCTTTTCCAACCTGCCTTGGCTTCTCTAGCCAGCCAGCAGAAAAGTTTCCTGCAGGTAGGCTGTTCCGTTACCCCATCCTGATATTCAGACCCTGCAAGCTATAAGTCCCGTTCTACCCTGAAACCCTCCTATTCCCCTGCAACCTCAGTATAACTCTAAAACACAGCATGCTGTTACACAGAGAGGACCAAGAGATGCTGAACAGGACACCCCACTCTCTAGAACCTCCATGCTAAGGTAAAATCCCTGGGCTCCTCCCCCTACTCCCTAGGCTTCTATAGCCAGCCAGCAGGTGAGTTTCCTGGAGGTAGGCTGCTCCAATACCCGGGAGACACAGACAGTAACAGTACAAAGCAAACCAAGAACAGTTCCCAAGACACAGACAGCCACTGCAAGAATTGGACCAAGACACAAAGACACTGCTGGCATCAGTTGAAGGAAGACATGAGTTAGTGCCAATGCAAGAATTCATCCAACAACCTAAAAAGCAACATGGTAACACCAGAACCCAGCAGTCATACACCAGGAAGACTTGATCATTCTAACCCAGAGGAAACAGAATAAAATGATTTTAAACACAACTTTATGAAGATGATGGAGCCCTTTAAGGAGGAAACTAAAAACTCCCTTAAAGAAATGGAGGAAAAGACAAACAAAAAATTGGAAGAAATTAACTCAACAAACAAGGTGAAGCAAACAGTTCCAAACTTGAAATCTGAAAAAGAAGCAATCAAAAAAAAAAAAAAAAATACAAACAGAGGAAATTCTGGATTTGGAAAATCTGTAAAGAAGGATATCCCTATGAATGTAAAAGAAGCTTATAGAACACCAATAGACCAGATTTTAAAAAAAATTTCCCCTTGTCATATAATAACAAAACACAAAACATACAAAATAAAGGAATATTAAGTGCTGCAAAGGAAAAGGGCTAGTAACATATATAAAGAACTCAGGAAAATAGACATCAAAATTCCAAATAACCCAGTTAAAAATGGGGTTCAGAACTAAACATAGAATTCTCAACAGAAGAATCACAAACGGCTGAAGGACACTTAGGGAAATGTTCAACATCCTTAGTCATCAGGGAAATGCAAATCAAAACAAGTGAGATACTATCTTATACCAGTCAGAATGGCTAAGACCAAAAACACCAAGGATAGCTTATGCTGAGGAAAGGGAAAGCTTATGTGGAGTAAGGGGAGCACTCATCCCTTGCTGGTGGGAACACAAACTTCTACAATCACTTTGGAAATCAGTATGGCAGTTTCTCAGAAAATTAGGAATCATCCTACCTCAGCAAAACTCCTCTTGGGCATATACCCAAAGGATGTTCAATCATACCACAAGGACATTTATTCAACTATGTTCATAACAGCATTATTTGTAATAGACAAAACTTGAAAACAACCTAGATACCCCTCAACTGAAGAATGAATAAAGAATGTGTCACATTTACACCTTAGAGTACTACTCGGTGGTGAAAAACAATAACATCTTGACATTTTCATGCAAATGGACGGAACTAGTAAAAAAGATCCTGAGTGAGGTAATCCAGATCCAGAAAGATGAAAATGGTATGGATACTCACTCATAAGTGGATACTAGCTGTAAAGCAAAGAATATTGAGCCTGTAGTTCATGGTCCTAGAGAAGCTAAGTAACAAGGTAAACACTAAGAAAAACATATATAGATCCACCTGGAAGGAGGAAACAGACAAGACTGCTTGACAAAATTGGGAGCATGGGGGTGGGGGGAGTGGGAGGACAAAAGGGGAAGACAAGGATAGAAGGGGAAGGGGAACTTGTTGGAATGGGATAGTTGAAGAGGAGGAAGGACAGAGATATTTTGACTGAGAGAGGCATTATGGGGATAGCAAGAAACCTGACACTAGAAATTCCCAGGAATGAACAAGGATGACCCCAGCTAAGACCCTAAGCAATAGAAGAAAGGGTGCCTGAACTGGTTTTGCCCTGTAGTCTGACTGATGAATATCTTATATATCACCATAGAAACTTCATCTAGCAACTGATGGAAACAGAGGCAGAGAGAGATCTGCATCGGAGCACTGGACTAATTTCCCAATGTCCAGTCTGCTATGTTATCCCTTTCCTTTCTGACTGCATCCCAAATGGATCACAAAGAGCTTCCCCAAACTTCCTTCCCCCAAGAAAGACTCCAGAAGCGTATAATATAACATTACCCAAGTAAACAGGAATTGCATTGTAAACAACTTCCAAAACTCTAGAATTAACAGAGACTTCTTATTGCTTGGATAGCCACCAGAAGTTCTTCTGTATCATCAGGGCATCCAATCTTCAGCCTATAGGCCCATGGTATCCAGCAGACTTTTCCATGAAGCAGGAAATTTGAAGACCTGTGCTGCCTGGTAATGGCAAAGTCCATCAGTTGCCTTCTTCTGTGTCCTGCAGAATGTCTGGCAGACTCTTTCATGAAGCAGGAACCTTGAAGGATGGTCTCACTCTTAGGCAAGTTCAGCAGTCATTTTTCTGTTGGCCCGCATATCCGGTTCATACAGAATAATATGAAGCAGTCCAGGCAAGAGCAGTTTCTTGCCCAGATGGCTAGGAAACTCCATAAGGAGCCTCTTGGATGCCCATCTTCCTCTTGAAGAAACATGGGCAACATCCCAGTGACAAACCTTTGACCTACAATCTGTCCAGCCTGAAAGTATGCTAGGGCAAAGCTAGCACAGGACTTGTGGGAGTAGACAACCAATGCCTGATGCGACATAAGGTCTTTTATACAAGAAGAAACCCACGCCCGACACTGTTAGGTTTACAAAGAATTAGAGACTAGATAGTCCAGAGTCCCTGGTAAAGCAAACACTGCTGATTAAAAAGTAGCATTAAAATGACTCCTAATGATACTCTGTAATAGTCATATATTGGTGCCTTAGCCAGTCATCATCAGAGAGACTTCCTCCAGCAGCAGAGGAGAATAGATGAGAAGATCCATAGCCAGAGATTTTATGGAAAAAGGGTCTAAATCGGAGTTCTCCATCAAATCCCTCCTCTGAGAACTCAGGGAATTTCAGACAGTAAGAGCCAGAGGAGATGGAGGATACCAGGAGAACAAGGCCCTCCCAATCAATTAAATAAGGTACATATGAGATCTCAGAGACTGAAGCAGCAAGCACAGACCTACATGGATCTGCACCACTGCCTCTGTGTATATATATTACAATGTTTAACTTAGTCTTTTCATGGGACATATGATTATGAGAGCAAGAGGTTGCTGACATTGTGCCCACTCCTAGCACTCCTCTTCTACTGCTTAGTTGCCTTGTACAAATTTGATGTGCTAGTTTTTGCTTCATCTTACTATATTTTATTTTTTATGTTTGGTTGTTGTCTCTTGCAAACCTGTTCTTTTCTAATGAGAGACAGAAATGTAGTGGATCTGGAGGGGAGGGGAGAAGGGGGAGAACTGGAAGAGTAGAGGAGGGGAAATTATAATTAATATAATTTGTATGATAAAATAATCTATTTTCAATAAAAGGAAAAAAGTGAAAGAATGAGAAAGAAAAAAGAAAGACAAAGAAAGGAAGGAAGGAAGGAACAAAAAAAGAAAGAAAGAAAGAGAAAGAAAGAAAGAAAGAAAGAAAGAAAGAAAGAAAGAAAGAAAGAAGGAAGGCAGGCAACAGATTTGCTGTGTGTGAAGCTTCTGAGAGGAGTAGTGCACACCTTTGTGATTTTCATATAATAGCATTATACCGACTAAATGCCTGCAAACATACTAGACATAATTCCTAGCTTTATTTTTTATTTTATTCATTTGTATTGAGCTCTACATTTTTCTCTGCTCCGCTTCCTGCCCCTCCTCTCCCCTTCAACCCTCCCCCAAGGTCACCATGCTCCCAATTTACTCAGGAGATCTTGTCTTTTTCTACTTCCATGTAGATTAGATCTATGTAAGTCTCTCTTAGTGCCATCTTGTTGTCTAAGTTCTCTGGGATTGTGATTCGTAGGCTGTTATTCTTTGCTACTTTATTTTCTTGTTGTTGACAATAAGGAAACTGGTGAATTTTTAATGATTAGCTTCAGAATTGATTTAACATAATTTTATAAAGTTGTCTAATTTCAAGCTGGTATACCACTGATATGGTTCTGGTAAAGGGCAAGCACTACCCATAGGCACCGGAACAAAGGACAGAGAAAATAGCCCATATGCCCTTGATAGGTCTCCAGTGCAAGGTAAGTAACTGTAGGATGTGTTTACATCATGATGTCCTCTCAAGTTGTTTGAGCCTCATTGTAGTGAAAGGTCGTCCCAGTGTGGAATTTTATGTTTAAACAAGATATCCTACTTGCAATTCATGATGGCACATCATTATCTTTTAATATTTCACTTGTTTACATACTTGAAGTTTTCATCTTGGTAACTCTGGAATAAATTAAAGTATTCCCACATTATAGATAAGTTGTTAAATTGATTCACTGAGGTTTAAGGAATTATCAAAACTGGAGAATTATTATAAAAAATCAAGTTTTGAACAATTTGGCTGCAGTTTGTCTGTGGCCAATACCTAAACACAGTGAAGAAATGTAACCCACTGTACATTCATGTCTGCATTCAATGATAACCTAAATTCAGTTTTTCTTCAGCTTTTCTTCACCAATACCCTTAATTCTACTTTTTTCTTCTGATTGTCCATAAGATCAAAAACAGTTTAAATACTGCAAGTTATTTAGTATTATTAATTATTAGAAATAATTAATAACCATACAGTAGTTACGTGTGTTTGAACATATAAGTACTATTTAAAGCTTATTTATCTTTATTTTATGTGCACAAATGCTTGTCTACATGCACAGATGATGCCTGTGGAAAAAGATGTTATTGACTTCCCCTGGAACTGAAGTTACTGATGATTGTGATCCATAATGTGAATGGATTCTGAGAACCAAGCTCAGGTTCTTTCAAAGAAAAGAAAGTACTACCAAATACAAAGCCAACTTTCCAGGCCATAAATATTATTTTTGCTTTTCTTTGTTCATCAGTTCATTTATCTCTTGCTTATTCAATGCTCATATTTTTGTAGCATTTGCCGCAACAACTCAGCAAAGAAATAAGAAAATTAGCTTTTCCTTTTGAAGGCCTCGAATTGGGTGAAAGATCTATAAAAATATATAGTTATACATGTGAAAATGGGTTCAGAGATAAAGTGCCATGGGAAAAGACTACTAAAAACACAATCACTGCACAAGATCTTTATGGATATATGT
This sequence comes from Chionomys nivalis, assembly GCF_950005125.1. Classification (NCBI taxonomy): domain Eukaryota; kingdom Metazoa; phylum Chordata; class Mammalia; order Rodentia; family Cricetidae; genus Chionomys; species Chionomys nivalis. The sequence continues at coordinate 25,013,165 of NC_080107.1, forward strand.
TTAAATGAATAAAAGATAAGGGCATTTGGAGGTTAAATAAAAGGCTGCACAAAAAATAGACTTATTAAATGTATCTCGATTGCTGTTCAAATGTGAGAAGAAAGATATGTTAAATCTTCAAGAGTAATTCAAATATTTTCTGTAAGAAAAATACATTATTTAAGCCAAGACACTTGCATTAAAGCCTCCAATAGATCACATAGACAGCACGTTTGCTTGCGAAATTGTTCAAACCAGTCAAATGCATTTATTTCCTAATGAAGACTGCCACAAGCATTTGCCTCCAGAATTCTAGTGCCTTTTACAAATAGCACATTAGCCCTTTCTATTTCTTTAGTGGCACGCAGCTACCTGCTTATTCCAATAACTAGATGTTTGTGGTCTGAGAAAAAAATAAATGTCATTTCCATTTAGAATTCCCTATTCTGACACCAATGCCCAGGCATTCTGAAATCCTAGTGGTTCCTAAGATAACCATCATTCACAAATAATAACTGTATAAACAGTACATCTTCAAAATTACATTTTTATCTTCACTTTTCTCTGAAATAACTTCCTAGAAATCTGTTTTCATTATGATTCTAAGAGGTTTCTTTTTGTTAAAAGAGTATTTCTGAATACTATAAAAAAGCAAAATTCTAAAGAAATTTTCCAGTGTAAATTAATATATACTATCAAATTGCTGCCACACAGTTTCCCCTTCTTTTACAAATGCTTCCCATATTTTTGAATTTCATGTGTAACCAATGCCTTGTTTATATTTCATTTCAATTAGAAAAAGGAATACTGTTATAGTAAGAATGTTACAAGAGAAAATATTTAGAGCCTGCAGAAAAGCCTTTTGTTTTTGTAAGGTTTATAATGGTGATAAACAAACATCTTTTTGCACATTGATTAACCCAAGCCTCCCCTTACCATCATTTCCTGTTCTTACTACTCCTCTGGCTAAAATTAGAAAAAAGATACTATCATTTCTCCCCAGATGCGGAAGAAGGTATTATAAGTTTGATTGGACTCAAATCCAAACAGTCATTGAGTTACTCTAATGCCGCGCACTGTGCCCCCCCACCCCCCACCCCCCGTGTCTGCACTCTCTTCGCGAGCTTCGGGCAAGGGGGCTGGTGGTTAAAATACACAGACACACACAGACAGAGAGAAAGCGACACGGGTCATCCTTGAATTCCCCAAGAATGCCCTCTTTATTGTGTTTAGGGGCAGATTATATAGAGATAGCCACGCCCCAGCCAAACCCACCAGAAACCACTCTCCTGCCATCAGGAACTCCTGAAGGTCTCCTACTCAGAGCAGCTGTAGGCACTCAGATCAGGGGATTACAAGAAATTCAGGATATGGGGTCTCACTGCTCCCAACACTCTAATGCATGATTTCCTTCAGCATCTATTCTCTCTGACCCTTATTACTTCCTTGTGCCTGAATGAATTGATGTTGATCATTCTCTCTGCACTCAAAGTGTGTTTCAAAGAAAAAAAAAATTCTCACTGAGATCCTAGCTAGGGCTATAATTGCTTGTTTTAAGGATAGGTTTCATTGCCTTAATTATTAAGCTCAATGTTTCACTTTGTGGTATGTTTTATTATACATAACTTGAAAGTCACTGATCAGAATTGGTTGGGATTGGCAAATCTAATCATGTATGTGAACAGGGACTTGATTTCCACAAACACACAGGACTAAATAGCCAAATAAAAAAATGAATGGGCAGATTACATCAAAATATAAAACAAACACACTGATGAGTAATCCAATTGTATTTCCATGGTGATACTTTAAATTTTCAGTCTATTAGGTTGTAGACTAAGGGTATTTATGTACCCTCTGGAAAGCAGGAGAAGGAAAGACTTTACCAAATATAATTGAAATTAAACTTATCCTCATTCAGCACCAAGAAAATAAAAGCCGGGGCTGGAGAGATGGCTCAGTGGTTAAGAGCATTGCCTGCTCTTCCAAAGGTCCTGAGTTCAATTCCCAGCAACCACATGGTGGCTCACAACCATCTGTAATGAGGTCTGGTGCCCTCTTCTGGTCTTCAGGAATACACACAGACAGAATATTGTGTACATAATGAATAAATAAATGTTAAAAAAAAGAAAAGAAAAGAAAAGCGCACTTCATGGCCATAGGGATTTGAGCTTGAGGATGACCAGCAAGAGATACCTTGTGGAAACTATCATAGCTCTCGTTCTCATTTAACCTGTATTTGACAACAATTCTTCAACAAAGATAACAGCAAGGACAAATTGAATCTAAAGGGATGAAAGCAACTTTCACAGCAAATGTTGCCAAGTTGTCTTAAGAGCAGAAGACTATATATTGTCTAGCAAGTAGATGGGGCGTCAGATTTAAGGCAGTAAAATTCCTTCTAGATAAGCTAGAATTTTAGATGTAAAATGTGTTCTCAGGCTCATGAAGGTTTCATCCATCACAGTAAATTAGTTGATGCCGATTTTCATGTTAGAGAAAATTTTCTAGCCATGATTTCTCTTTAATGGCCGATTTCAAGTGCTTCCTTCTAACAAGTGTTAGATAATAGGGTGTTTTGTATGCTGAGTTGAGTTCTCATGTAAAGTGACAAATCTATACTCTGGGTTTTTACTTTATGTCATTAATAAATACAAAACGCCACCCACAAGAAGGATTACGAGAGAGTAGAAACAACACTCAGTTTCTCTTTTCCAAAAAGAACAGAATAAGAAGTTAACATCATAGTGTTATTTTTAAAACGTATTTATGTTGACGCTGATAGAGTTTTGTTAGGGTTTCCTGGCAAAGAATTTTAATTCATATATATCAAATAGAAAAAAATTGTTCCTACTTAAATTTTAATTTCATTTCAATACAGATTTATTGTAAATATGAAACTTTAAACGGGACACACATGTATTTAAGTATTTGGTTTTGATCCAATGTTAAAAGCTAAGAATCTCTATGAATTCACTTCTATATGTCGTTATTGATTGTATTACGAATGTGGTTTTGTATTCGGTATATTCAATGATCAATTATCCTGTTTATCAATTTTTGGGCCAAAGAGGCAATGACAGGGCCAAAAAGAGTATATAAAATGAAAATAACCAGTTCTTATTAATAAGCACAGAAAATATAATAAGGAAAGCCCAGAAACTGCTTATACAACGAGGATTAAATTACACTGCCATTGAAATCAGATGGACTCAAAACCACATTTATACCTCCTGACCTCAGAATTTGTTTTATGTAAATTATCAGTTTATAAATGTTTTGCTGGTTGAGAATGAAAGGTGGAATTCATAGGTTTAGAGAATAAGATTATCAAATTTGATATATGCATAGCCTACTGGATGAACAAGACTAAACAACGAATATGTGTTTAATTATATATAATTAAGAGGAAATGCTTACATTTAGAAATGTTCAAAATGGTAAAAGAAGAAATTAAACCTATACAATTGAAGATACATGAGGATAATGATATATAATAAAGTACAAACTATACAAATCAAATAGTCCTAGGTTATACAATTTAATCCTAGTGCCAAGAGTAGTAAGATCTGTTTTTCAGGTCTGGAGTCATTATGTTAATATAGACATGTGTATTTCAGAGACTAATCTAATCTAATAACCTGTAAAATGTGAAAATAATAGGGAATTTTTAGCTTAATTTGAATTTGAATACTTGCTCAAGTTGAAGACAAGATTGGAAACACACTGTAGGGAATATCCCGGGCCCTCAGGTGGGCTTTTGTTCATAAAGTAATAAGCCTCAGGTGGGCTAAGTATGACCTGAATCATATCTCAGTTTTAGGACTAGCGTGGGTATATTCAGATTCAGACATGCTCTGGACCTCTAAGATATAATATTTCTGATTTCCTGATCCAGGTTTTAATGAGATAGGATGTTCTCAGGTTTGCCCACATAAAAATGATTGTGACAATAGAGCAGTGCTACTACATGAAAAACTAAGGGAAGAATGGAGGCTGGATTCCTCATAAATAGATAGAAATTAAGATGAGATAATCTTTTTAACTGTGGTCCATTCACAAATTAGGTCGAATTTCTTCATTGGAAAAACACAAACTCTGAAGTTTGTGTGTCCCACGACCAAATACAAGAGGTGGGGCTAAGGCCATCTCAGACATAGAAATCTCTTGCTCAGGGCTTGTAGCCCCTCTACCACAGGGAGCAGCTAGCACCTGGTGCAAAAATGACAACCAGTGTCCTCATCTTCTGGTATGTACTAGAATCCCCATATCTGTCCCCCTCTTTTCTAACTCGGTTTACCAATTCTTTGATCTTTATATATTATCCACTCTCAGTTTTGTGGCTGCTCTCATTTGATGTTTAAATCTAGAACTCGGAAGATAGTTACTTCATGAAGAAAACAATGAAAGCCTCAAGTAAACCAATCTACTTTATCGCCACAGACTAAAAAACATAAAACATGGTGCAGTAGCATTTGTCAGGTCACTCACAAATGATTTCAAAAATTCTATATGTCACCTTCACATGCCATACTGCTTATCCTCATGAGGACAAATATGAAATCTTTCAAGAAAACAATTAAATCATACTCTTTGCATATGATTTCAGAGTTAATAAGAAAAGACATGGTTGAAAGTAAGGCAAGAAGTTATCAATGGTTAGTGAGGTAAAGAAAGAAAGAAATTATTAAATTAAGAAATAACTAGACTCCAAAACCACAGAGAAACCCTGTCTCAAAAAACCAAAAAAAAAAAGAAAGAAAGAAATAACTAGAACTTCAAAAGTGTAAATCAAAATGCTGAAAACATACCAATTACACAAAAAAGAACTCGCACTGTGAAGAAAGAAAAAGATAACAAACATAAGACACAGGAAAGGGATGGGTAAGCAGGACTTGTCTGGATATTGTGAAAACCTCTAACAACATTTAACGACCCAGGGATGTTGCTCCTAGACATACTTGTTCCTTCCCTAATCTTACATGAGAATGTGTATGTGAACTGGAACTGTATTTTCATGAAAAAGAATGATTGATGTTATTTGATGAAGAACTAATATATTAATATCTGAAAAAATATTAGCACCTATCTGGATAGCCATGTGGTCAAGTCTGCACTGCTAAGGCACAGTACACTTTAGTTACTGATTACTTTGTACTAACACAGTAACAGATGTGAAACCAGGAGTGGATCTCTTCTGTGGAGTGTGTGTATGCTATAGCAGCACAAGCTGCATAGTCCACAATTTTATGTCAATTAACATCCCCCCTCACTTTTTTTATTTAAATATAAAATACTTAAATAAAATAAACGGAAACAAAATTCAATGGTTGTGTATGATGGCATTAAAAATAAGCAAGTATATAAACTTTTTAAGCAAGAAAGATGTTAATGTGCTTTGAACTACAAAGTAACCTAAGTCCTCTATACCTGAAGTACGAGGGAAAGTTGTACCGTTTGTCAACGAGTGTCGCAAGTCTTTGCTGCTCCTCATCATGAGACATGTTTTTGTTTTCCTATGAGCCATTTTAGGTACCTTGAATCTATCTGGTCACAGTCCTCTCATCTTGTGCTCCAGGGGAGGCAAGCTTCTGTCAAAGCTCCTGCAGTAGGTACCTGATATCACGGTGTTGCAATCAGTGGTTAGCGTGCGAGCCCAGCCAGCACATACAGATTCCAGATATGACAGAAGTCATCTTGAAAAGCCCAGAGCAGGCTATCTGCCAGCTGAACACCACCAAAGGGTGAACTTCAATGATTTATGAAAAATAAGTAGAATTTATACACCAATTGTATTGGTAGAGGAATATCCGGGTTAGATCCTGCCTCAACTCCTAATTCGTAGAATCAATACATGATGGACTGTGCTTGGGGCGAGAAACTGAATTTCTGAATAACTTGTGAAGCAGTAGCAAAATTCTAAAGCCAGAACAAACAACAAAAGAGGCTGTTTGTGGGAAATAAATGTGAACTAAAAGACAAAAGTAGACCTGTTAAAATTAAGAAAAGGTGTCTGAGGCTCAGAGTCATTCATACCAAATCTGCCACAAATGTTTACTTTTTTCTATTCCTTGTTCCTTACCCTCATGCCTTGTCCCTAAAGCAGATGCCTGAGTCAGAGACTAACGCACCTCTTTAGTGTTGCTAAATCATCATGTTTGTACCACACAACCAAGGGGGGAGGTGGCAGAAAATGGTCTCAGCTTTCAAAAGATTTGAAGAATCCAGTTACTTCAAAATAGCATCGACATTAGTATTGGGATTAGATACAAACATTTTAATTACCAAAGAAATTAAACTAATTTCCCAGAGCTAAAACGTGCATGTCTAATCCATAGATTCTAATCCAAATTTTAACTTCAGTTTCCTTCCTTTAAAGCTAGAATCTTAGCTTTTGTGTTTTGGGCTCCCGAGAATTGCATAAATGGGAATCACAGCTTTTGTGACCTTCATATTTGTGTGGGCAAAGTTGTGTATATGTCTTTCTCTGAATATACATTTATTTGCTTTATCAATTTTAGCCAGCATCATTTAAAAACTATATAATTTTACAAAACAAAGTAAATCACATAAGAGTTTTCAGATGTACCTCTCCTTTTATAAAAATATTTTAAATAATAACTGACATAAAAGTGAATATAAATGTAATTATTTATAAAATATTTGATCTTGCCAGTGGAATCTATTATTTTTCTCTAGACAACTTTAAAATTATACTTATAAATCACCAAGTCTTTATGGCAACTCAAGTATTGCAATATTATCTTCAAACCATTTATCTTATTAATGCTCACAAGTACTTATAGGTAAATATTAACAGTCCTATCTAGTTCATAGAAAAACTGCTTTACAGTCAGTCTGTGTAACTTATCTAAAGTTAATAGCTAGTGCTGCATTAGGACATGTATCACCACAAAAGTTAAGCAGAGACGTTTACTTTGTTTATGTTAAAGAGAAAAATAAAGAAAAGGATAAAATAAATAAATAGCATTACTTGGCATGAAGCATGGAAAAAATCAGAGATTTGATAATTGATGACATGACCAGAGCTCAGGTCTGGGAGATGGGCTCTGGTCCTACATGCTTTGTCGCTATGAAGTATCCCCGGATACTCCAGGTTGACAAACACGAGCTCTCTTTCTCCACTACTACAGCAGGGATTATTCTACTGGTTTTTTTTTTGTTTTGTTTTCTTTCTGTGATTGAACTGCAGATTTTTGTTCCCTTTCATTTTCCCATTAAACTGGGTTATACAGATAAGTATTACCAATGAACATTTACTTTTTAAATATATTTTTGGATTTACATTTCTTAATCACTGTTCCATAGCTTGAAGGTATACCATGACCAAGATAACTCCTATGGAAAAATAAATTTAATTAGGAGCTTGCTTACAGTTTCAGAGGGTTAGTTCATATTCATCTTAGTGGGGAACAGGCGGGCATGGTTCTGAGGCAGTAGCTGAGAGCTTTATGTCTTGATCCTCAGAAAGAAGAGGGAAAGACACACTGGACCTACAGTGAGTTTTTGAAATCTCAAAGGCCCAACCCCAGTGACGCACCTCCTCCAACAAGGCAATAATTCTTAATCCTTCCTAGCAGCCCAACAACTGGGAAACAATCATTCACATATACAAACCCATGGATGGGGTGATTCCACTCTCACTGAAACCATCCCGAAACCATCACAGTGTCTGTGTTCACATGTGCCTATGAAAGGCAGCTGTCAATGTTGGTTGTCTTTCTCAAATGTGTTCTACTTAATTTTTTAAAAGGTCTAACACAGAAACTGGAGTGGACAGACCCTGATAGACTTGGTGAGAATTAAGCCCCGTGCATCCAGCACCGTTTGTGCCACTATGTCCAGGTGTTTTCAACACTAAATGCAGGGAACCAAAATCCAGTTCTTAGAGTTAGCTAATAAACTCTTTGTTGATTTAGTTATTTTCCCAATCAAGCAAAATACAGTTATGCTACTAGTTGCTAGAACACTTTCCTCAAGTGCTTCGTACTTATTGTCCTTAACACTTATATTTGATAAAATATTCAGTATAGCAGGAGAAAATGATGTCAGAATTTCATGTATTTCTTTTCTTTTTAAGATCTATAGCCTCTCTGGCCAAGGTCAAGTGTAGGCTGTAGTGGTCCCATAAAACTGACTGTGGAAACATTGCAGCATAAGTAGAGAAGATTGGACATGGGTTGTCCTTATAAATAAAACACAAATATTATGCTAATTCATGCATTTGCTGTTCTTCCCATACAGCCACCCACTTTACTACTGTTTGGCAAGAGCAATAGAGGAAAAGAGACTGCTGTGGGCACGCTGACCCGAATGAACGCGGCTGGCTGTCAGCCCTTCAGAATAGACACACAAAATCCTGACAAATAGCCTAGGAACTACTGCATTCATTTCCTTCCTTGCTTATTTCACTAAAATAAACAAAACGTGGATCATAAAAATGGGGAAAATCTGCTAAAGGAAATAGAGCAGAATAGATAGGAAGCGTCACTATGTGCCCAATCAATCATCAGCATTGGCCACTTAGCGTCCAATTTTCTCTTGGGGTTTTCATTTATGACAAACTATAATGAATTTGAGAGTATAAATACACAGAGATTTTATGTTTTCTTAGCAGGAAAAAAAATCTACATTGACAATGTCCGCAAATGTAAATTTCTAGCTACTGACCAACAGTTTTCACACAAGCAATAGCTTAGTTTGATACACAAAATCTTTTAAAAATCTTTTTATTTGGGCATTTTTCATCTAAGATATGTGGTTTTTATCTATCTAGTCATATCATATTTATTCTGTCTTCCTGTCTGTCTATCTATCATACATCCATTTATCTAGCTGTCTGCTCGAAGTACAACTATTTGGCAGGCATAAATACACATGAAAAGAAAATGTGATTTAAAAATGTAAGTGTTGACTAGGTGCCATGGAAACTAGTGGCAGGGACAAGGCAGGGACGAGTACACAGATGTCTGCTACACAAAGTATCAAAAGGAACAGCATTTTAGTGGGAAGGACCATGATTTGATAGCGCTGAGATTATACAATGCCTTCACAGGAGGAGTATTTTTTATTATTAGAAAGAATTATATGGACAAATATTTTTGCAGTGATATATAAAGTTAGAAACCTGTAACAAAATCTATGATCAAAGTATGATTATACTATTGTAACCTTTAGTGACAGATCAGTAAATTCCATAATTTTGTAAGATTATCTTTATAGCACCATTAAGGTAAGGCGACTTTAGTACTGCTGAAAAATATTTTAAATGTTAAAAAAATCAGAAGTTAAATTGCAATAGTCAGTGTTTCTCAAAGAAATCATCCTGTAAAAAATATGAAATAGATGTACATATCAGCAATTCATATAATTTTTTGGTTAATTAGGATTCATACAGAGGACAGGGAACTATTAAGCACCCACAGGGGAGAGACTTCATGGGAATGAAGATGAATGCATGTGCTGTAGATATATGAGGAATGGGTAATATGGAGGATTAAATGTGTGAGATGAGAACAGGTTAGAAGAGCAAGCATTGATGCCAATATTGACTATAAAGACATTACACAAGTCTTAAGGAAATTCATTACTGGAGAAGTGCAAATATATATCGGTATAAATACAAAAAGAGTTTAATGGAGTTCTCTCTCTCTCTCTCTCTCTCTCTCTCTCTCTCTCTCTCTCTCTCTCTCTCTCTCTCTCTCTCTCTCCTCTTGGATACTCTCCAGAAAACAACAAAACAACAGTTGATATTATGAGCCACAAAAATTATACAGTAAAAATACAGCTGACAGATTACCAGACAGATGCGCAAGTGTACAACGCATGGGGAAATAGATTTGCAAAGCTTCAGGAACACTTGTCTTTTGGATAGTCACTGTCAATTCTGTAGAAATCCTGTGAAATCATGACGTTTCTCACTTCCATAATGGGATTCATCCCAAAATATCCCATCAGTGTATAAATCACTTTCAAAACTTGACTTTTCCTGTATTGACAACTGTATACCTTTCTCCACACCGTGGAGCTCTGATGTGAGAGCAGTCACTAAGCCAAACCTTTGTTCTCATTTTCAAATCTACATAGACTAGACCCCCACAATCTACATAGACTAGACCCCCACAATTATCTGTATTGACAGAATGTATTGACAAGAAAGGAGCCCTAAGCAGGAAGCCCTAAGCAGAGAGACAGTGTGTCTGTGCTTACTAATAAACATGTCTGAGTAGCCCTGAATTCTCCAGCAGCAGACTCAGGAAGGTGTCATTTACAGGCCTTTGCTCTACCCTAACAAGCTATTTGTATTCTCTAGTTACCTTTACCTTTCATTTGACACAAGATTTTAGTCTAGGAAATTAACTGCTTGTGCCTTTGCCCCTAAAATATACAGGAAAAGAGCGTGGGTCACTAAACCAATGCCAGAGAAAGAAATTCCTTCTCACTTGGGTGCCAGTGGATACAACAACCTGAGGGCCAAGCTCCATCCTAATCCTTCACTCTCTGCCAAGGAACTTCACAGCCACGCCCCTTCTGAGACTTAAGGTGCCTACCCTGCCAGTATTTTGTCCATCCTGTTAGCCTTAAAAAATACAAGCTTGTTAACTAACTATATCTGTGTGGATATATAAGCTGGAAATATTGTTGGTTGGGTTGACAGTGAGGAACATCCAAAGAGGAACATAGAGGCGAAACATCGAAAGGGGACTATCAAGACAGCATAGGAAGAATCAATGGGACATGATAAAAACACTTATGTGAGCTAATTTATTTCATTTACCCTCAGACCTTATTAGTCAGGTTTTCACCAGCTATAGCAATCTTCTGAATTATGAGATGTTTAATGGGGCTTAACGTCCACATAAATCTCGATAAATAGTAAAATCCTGTTGTTAAAGAAGGTACATACTTGAGCAGAGAATATGGAAAATTCAAGCTAGTGTGGGAATGGAAACACCATTCCTGCAGTCTAGCTTTCACCGTGCTGAATGGAATTGTGCACATGGACAAAGGAGAAAAAAATTTCAATCAGTTTTACCCAGATTGACATAAATACAAAATCCCTATGAGGTACAACAATGGCCAGGTTAGCAAGGTGCAGTGGTGGGAAAAAAAAAAATCATAAAAATAACCAATCACTTTCTGAATTGATTTAAGGCTCACTCCACAAGATGCAACCTGTACATGTGACCACTAATCAGGAACAAGAACATGTATCTAAACAGGTCACTGGATCTGGAGAGAACCCATTATATTATTCTACTAAATGGACATAGTTTTAGACTGACTCCTAATGACTTATCCTGGTGATTACAGATTGGTGTATCTCTTTTTGGCTTTTTGAGACAGGGTTTCTCTGTGTAACTTTGGTACCAGGCCTGGACTAACTCTTATCAACCAGGCTGGCCTAAAACTCACAGAGATCCACTGCCTTTGCCTCCTGAGTGCTGGAATTAAAAGCATGCGCCAACACTGCCTGGTTGATTAGCACATCTCTTACCTCTCACCAGGGATGCTTCTTTTTGCTGTAGAGGGAGATTAACACAGAGACCAACAACTGGCCAAGGTAAGAAGAGACCATAGAGTGCTTATACCTAAATAAGATAGCTACATCATGGTCAGTTCTCTCAAACTTCAGAGATCACAGTGGAAGAGCAGGTATCAAGACTGTAAGAGTCAGAAAAAGTAGATGATCACAACAAAAGAGTCCTCTTAATATAACAGGGCAGCTGCACATATGAACTCACAGCAAGTGTGATACTACGGATAAAAGCTGCACAAGGTCAAGCTGGACAATATCCTAGCAGGGAGGGGAAAATGGTCATGGAGCGGAGCCCTTAGCTGAAAAAGTATTGCCAGTTGGGGGCTGGGGCAGAAGGTGAGTTTTCTTTAGGGAAATATTGGCAGCACTCAGTGAACTCACTGAGCTTAATAGGAAAGGGGGGGGGGTGCAGAGAGAGAGAAAGAGGGAGAGTGAGGAAGAGAGAAAGAGAAAATATATGTAATATACGAGACTGGAAATGAGTAATGGTTAAGAATAGTGGAGGGGATTAAGAGTGGATGTAATCAAAACATATTGTATATATGCACAAAACTATCAAACAATTTTAATTATTTGATACACAAAATTTAATATATTTCATATAAAAAGGCCATAAAATAACCCTGCTTAACTAAAATGAATCAAAGCACATTATTAAATGAAATTAATAGCTGCAATCCAATATTATGCTTAATATGGACATGATTATTAGTTTAATTAATATTTCTAGAACAAATTAACAAGACAAGATTTCATTTAAAATAGAATCATTTTATTAAGAACTTACTACAGATAAAAATGGCAGTCAATTCAACCATATTCAATATCATGTTATACAGTGATTTAAATAGCCATTTATATTAATTATGCATCAGCATTCATTTTTCCCATGCTTTCAAAATGAAACAAGAGCTTCCATTACCAAAAATCTGTTTAAATTTTTTATGTATTCTTAACTTAGGTTCTCCTTCTATTTTCTATAATTCACCATAGTTTTCACATTTAATCTTAAATATGAATAATTAAAATGTGATGTGTTATTTCAACGGAGTTGTCACTTTTCAGTTTACCCCACTGGAACTTAGAACTTAAATTGGCGGTGAGAGGAGGTGGGTGTATTTAGTCTTCATTTTGAACTTTATCAGCATGATACACATTTGATGAATTTTATTTTCTTATTTCATGGGATTATAATATTATAGATAAATAGTGATAGAAGAGAGAGGTGCTGGATAAACACACACATAAATAAATATAAAATAAATAAATATAAATATACACAGAAAGAGGCAGAGAAACCTAGAGAGAGGCATAGGCAGATAAGAAGGAAAGAGATTGGAGGATCATATATAAACATGTGGGGACTCACTGAGCAGCTGAACCCACTAATGTTGGCCTATTTTTTCAGGTTATTTTTCTTTGCACTAATTTAATGATTTCTAGTCACCTTTAATCATACACATCTTGTTGATAAGTGGGTAAAGTTACTAATTCATCAATTACCCGTTCTTTCCAAAACTTTACTATGAATTAAATAGAATCAAAAAAATTCACCAGTGTTTAAAAAATTGAAATTCTCATGGAGATGTTTGATATTTCGAGGTGTCATAATAATTAGGCGGAACAAAGTTCTACCAGAATAAAAATTAGCTTCTCCTTCACATAGAATCACTGCCACATTTATCAGGCCATTGGTTGATAATCACCCATTGAATACTCACTTCAGTGGACAGGATACTGAATGTCAGGACAATCAACATGTAACTGAGTGCTCAAATCTAGGCTCTGTTGTTAATGAAGGTCGATGTTAATAGTTATTATTCCCAGAAAACAATTGGAAACTTGGGCTATTTCTAACAATAACAGCCAGGGTTTCTCCATTTTCATGGTTGAAAAGTTTATTAAAATTTATCACATCAAGTGGAAATCTATTGCTTTTCCATTTTAATACTGTGGTTATCAGAGACAGTGTATTTAGAACCATTGATGTATGTTTCTTTTTTTTTTTTTTTTTGGTTTTTCGAGACAGGGTTTCTCTGTGGTTTTGGAGCCTGTCCTGGAACTAGCTCTTGTAGAACAGGCTGGTCTCGAACTCACAGAGATCCGCCTGCCTCTGCCTCCCGAGTGCTGGGATTAAAGGCGTGCGCCACCACCGCCCGGCTTGATGTATGTTTCTATGATAACAGGGTTTTATAAACAAATTGTGATAAGAGTTCCTACTCAACCTCTCAGTCATTTCTCACTAGATCTCCCTAAATACCTAATCTCTGGTTTAATGTGTCCCAATAGTCTTCTAAACAATATCTTCTTTTAGTAAAATCCTCTGTTCTCCCAGGTCTTATTTCTTACTTCCATTACTTTGTTTCTATGACAGCTACTAATGGTTACAGTTAATCTGGTCTTTTTCTTTGATTGAAACATTATTCAGACACTTTTCTCTTGACTTATAAGATACTTAAAACATATACTTATCCAATATACTGTAGTGATAAAATTTTCTGTTATTAAGTCATACAAAATCCTTAGTTTATCAGTTTTAAAAATTACTTATGCTTTATTAGTAGAACTTTTTTTTCAGCTTCTATTTTTTTTAATCTTAACTGACATGAAAACATTAAAAATACACACATTAATGGAACATTTGACACATGTATACATGGTATAATATTTAAGCTATCTAAGTTAAACCAACACATCTCTTTAAACATTATTAGTAGAACTTTTGCACGAAGAATGCAAAGACTACTTAAAATGTTAAAAAAGTAAACAGATGACATGATAGACAACTCAATAGTGACAGTTCCTCCCCTTCATCTACTCTTTTTCCCCCTTTTAGACAAGGTCTATCTGTAGTTCTAACTGGCCTTGAAATTACTATTACAGACTACCTTGCAAATTCAGATGCTGGGATAATAAACATATATCCGTGTGTGTGTGTTTGTGCATGCATGGTTGTACACACACACACACACATGCGCGCTAGTAAATCTAACTGTGGAGAGGGAAGGTCTGAAAAATACTTTTCATTAATGAGTATATATTTTTGTCCTTTTAAAGATAACATACATAAATTAGAAAGCTTAATTGTTTGACTCATTTCATTGACATAATGTAGTTTATGTGCATAGACTGGTACCTATGCCATTTACCATGTTAATAATAATTCATATGTATTCATGTGTTCAACTGTGTGGCGAACTATCGCCGCCATTACAAGATGGCGCCGAGAGCCTGATGAACAAGTGTGTTTTGGCGTGTTAGACCAACGTCTCTACCGCCTGATCTTGCTCTTGATCTGCCCAGCAACAGCTGCTTCCAATCCCATGCGGCCACGTCTCTTTGGTTCTGAACACGCCCATTCTCCCTGTATATATTCAGCCGCTTTCCGCCACTCGGGGCCCCCTACTTCCACCAGTCAACTGTAACCGAGTGCACTTCAATAAAGCGTGATAGAGAAGGATCCTGTGTCGGTGGTCTTCATTTCATCGCTGGTCGAGTCTTGGCGGGCCACACAACTGTAGCTCTATCACACCAAGTGAGTTGTAGCCAAGCAGTTAACAACATAATGGCCATTAACTCTTCAGGATTGGTAATTGAATAATTACTCTGCTGTTGATAAAAGTGACACACTGGTTCTATGCCTTACTTGGCCTCTGTGTTTCCAAGAAAACTTTTTCCCTTCCCTTGCAAAATCCTAATCATTGTTTCTAATGTGTCTTTTCTTTCCCAGCTTGTATCTATTTTCCTGCATTCTTTTCTATGGAAGATTTGCATATCTCATTTAATATAGATATATAAGAAAATATTTTCTAAATAATCTGTATGAATATATAAATGGAGAATGCCTGCCAGTGATATGAATACTAGGACCTGAGGTAATCTGTCACTAAGAATTTATATGTATAGTCAGAAAGTGAACGCTGTCTGTCATGATTTTTTTTTCTTTCTTTTGCTTTTGAATGTGACTGCCACAACCTCACCTTAGCATGCTGGTGGATGCTAACTAACATAGCTAAATCTGTTCCATTATTCAGTTCAGGAAAGACAAGCTATTCCAAGTTGTTTAAAGTCAACTCCAACTTGTTTAGTCACTTTCTTAAGAGTTCATGTAAGTAGGTCATCCCTTATGTGAACTCACATTGTATTTTAAGTAGCAAAAAATTAATATAACATAAGAATTCCAGCAGATGAGATTTTCCAGGCCAACTAATATTGGGGACTTAGCCTGAGAGTTTAAAAATAAGAAGTGTGTGGTCTAACCAGCCTGTATACCAATGACTTCGTGTAAATGCCTGCTGCCTCATGTCAGAGTGATCCTCTCAATTCTGTTAAGAATTAGAATAGAAAGTTTAAAGTAATCAATTATATAACTCATAAGCTGCTCAATTTTAGTTATGACAGAATTAAATAATGAAATGCGGACACTATGAAAAACTGACAAGATGAAAGTGGTTACGATAAAGCTTCTCTGCATGCACCGAGGCCATATTTGATTCATATTTAATCTTCTTATATTAAATAAAACTTTCAGCCATCTCCTGACTTTAAAAAGGACAAAGAGAAATCATGCATCTTATGAAGTGCTTTGAATCATTTGCACAAACTCAGAAATTATTAAATTTCTACCTTGACCAGTTAACAAGCTTTGAGACTTGAAAATTAATCATGATCTCCTCAAAATCAAACTTTTTTTCCCCTTTTACTTTCTTGAGACAGTATTTTCTGTGTAATTGTCGTGGCTGTCCCGGAACTCACTTTTTAGAGTAGGCTCATCTCGAACTAAAGGTTATCTGCCTGCCTCTGCTTCATACGAGCTGGGATTAAAGACATGTGCCACTACTGTAAAACTAATTTATTAGGAATTTCAAACTACTTCAATCATTGTATACAGAAAATTATAATCATTAGAGCAATATATGTATAAGGTCAAAAATCCATTTAAATGCATAGGTAATTTTATTGACTAAACTCTAGAAGTAGTTACTATTTGGTGAATCAATTCATAGTAGAATGTAAGTGATACTCACTTTAGATATACTTGGAAATGTCTTAGATTTGATAATAATAATGATGTTATTCTGTGAGGTTAATTATCTGAAGTGATTGTTGTAGTATTTATCTTCACACACAAATTTCTAAGATTTCTAATCAATATGATTTATATCATTTGATGATTACTATTACAGATAGTGAATTCAAGATAATAATATAATTAATGTATTTAATTAATATAATGGGAAATGACATAATTTCTTTAATATATTTTAAAGGATAACTACTCCAAATACTACTTATTTGAATAAAGTCATAAACATATTCATATAGAGAATTGTGGTTGTATGAATAGGTATGGTCTTCAAATGCTTGGATGGTAAGGAGTAGCAATTGAGGAGGTGTGGCCTTGTTGGAGGATGTGTGGACTTTTAGAGACGTGTGTCACTAAGGAAGCCGACTTTGAAGTCTCATAGACCCTCAAGTTACTCTCTGTGTGACACACAGACTACTTCTACTGCTTGTGGATCAAGATCAGAATTCTCAGCTCCTTCTCCATTGTTGTATCTTCCTGCATATCACATGTCATGACAATAATGGACTAAACCTCTTAAGCTGTAGCCAGTCAAAATTAAATGGTTTCCCTTATAAGAGTTACTTTGGTCATAGTGTCTCTTCACCAAATAAGACAAGAGCTGTTTGAGTCTGGTCTTCTGTTAATTATTTTATCTAAAAGATCACTGTTTTACTGAAAAAAAATGGAGTGTTTTCTTTATGAAATTAATAAAGAATTTTTTAGGTATCTAAAAAACGTAAGATCATACTATTAGAAAATACAGAATGACTCCTAAAATAGAAACACTTTACTTCAACACAGTATAACAGTTCTAATGTATGTAAATACTTAAGAGAAAATATTTCAAAACGTATAAGATTATTGTCAAAATACATAAAGATCAGTGAATTCATAAAATGACAAAATATCCAAAAGTAAATGAATAAAATATATTAGTTTTAAAAATTATAAAAGCTTCGGAGGAGGGCCTTGGACTTTTCACAGGGCAGGGTACCCTGCCCTCTTTTAGGACTGGAGAGGGGGGGCTGAGGGTGAGAGAGGGAGTGGGAGGGAAATGGGAGGAGGTGGAAATTTTGAATGGTATTATTTATAAAACAAAAAAATAAGAAAATAAAAAAAGATATTGGCCAACTTTGAGCATGGTCTCATGTACTATAAATGCAGATGAAAAGCATGTGTGGGTCTCTTGGCTGCTGGATTCGGTTCCAGTTCCCAGCACTCGCAGAGGACTGTGGATGGCTACTCTTTCTGTGAGTTTATCCCCAGATAAATAAACCTTTGTTATGCTAAAAAAATATAAAAGCTTTCTTCACAGAAGAAATTCAAATGTCAGCAATAAAACTAACTGAAGAAGTTGTTGATTCTTTAAGGACAATGCAAGAAAAAGAACAAGACAGCTATGAAGAAAACCACATATGCATAATCCAGAAAGGGGAAATTTAGAGGTTTATTTAATAATATAAGAGCACAAGAGACAGTTATAGGAAAAATATCTCTAAATTCAGAGGAGGGGGTGGAAAGATAATGGGGGCCAGGGGGTTAGTGGTG
The DNA here is from genome assembly GCF_950005125.1 of Chionomys nivalis. Taxonomy (NCBI): domain Eukaryota; kingdom Metazoa; phylum Chordata; class Mammalia; order Rodentia; family Cricetidae; genus Chionomys; species Chionomys nivalis. The sequence continues at coordinate 25,031,320 of NC_080107.1, forward strand.
ATACTGCTCAAGTAGGCTCCCTTTTAGGAAGCTGGGAAGCTGATTTTTTTTCGTGTGTGTGTGTGTGTGTGATAACTTTCAAGAGAGGTACAGAATTCTTTTCTAAATATGGAACTTGTCTCACCTAGAATACAAATAAGATTACTGCAGCATTACTGAAGAAGGTGTGTTGTTTCCTGAACGTAAAAACCTTTAGAGGTATGTTTCTAGACTCTTTCTATTTAATTTCCCCTTTGTTTCTGTTCAAAGCAAGACCACAAACTGTCAATTGAGGAAAGGAGAACCCTGGGGTGATATCCAGGGAGCTGCCTCTAGTCTGCTGGCATCCAGCTAGAAATCCACCTCCCCAAAGAAAGAAAATCAATATTAATAGAACAGCAACTGTTTCAAATACGTTATTTTATGAGTACACTCAATTTTCAAGTTCCTAAAATCTTTATTCATGACTAACGGAGAATATGAACACCCGCATTTACAAGGCGTGTTCTGTGAAGAGTGGTTTTTACGTACATCATTTCATTTAAAAGGATTTGCTGGGGCAGTCAGATTGGCTCTAGCTGAGACAGCCCAATTACTATTAAAATCTGCCTCAAGCCTTAAGGGCTGATGGGCTTTAAAATCCATGATGCTAGACTGGATATCAGCATCCTTACGAAGACAGCCAGAAAGCACACTACACACATACTATTCTTTACAGCAATGACAAGCGGCATTGCTACTCATTTACACTCCAGGTACAGATGGAATTAGAAACATACCCATTCTTTCAAAGTAGCCAAATGCCAAATGGGCGCAGGCCAATACAATCAGGATATCAGTAAGCAATAAAGTAGTCAAAGAAAAGTGGTTAGCGTGTGTAGTTCTTCACGGGTTCCTACAGAATATTAAACAATTCAGGACTCAGAGAAAATAGAAATCAACAGGTGTAAAACTACCTTGATTTTATATGTTTAGGAAATTTGTATTCTATGGTTTTGGTGCTTTACAATCATTTAATCCTTGTGAGGAGGGTTGCTATACAGAGTACTTCAAAAATTATCTAAAGTTATAAAAACTGGCCACATATAAACTGCTGGGATTTTGTTGCAAGCATATGGAGTCTATCTTCAACTTTGCTCTATCTATTGGTATTTAACCTGGTTCTGGATAGTAGAGGAGGGGCAGAGCTTTGGATTTGATTACTTGGTATAAGCTAGATATCTATAGGTAATTCAACAGAAAGCAAAACAAGGTGGCTCCCATCTAAATGCATGGTTTGTTAGTTCTTCAAGTTACCACACAAATATTTTCAAGCTCTACAAAGTTATAGGAACATTTCTAGATACTAGGAGTATCAACATCTGAAAGATTTTAGACAGAGATAAGTAATTAAAGCTACCACAGCACTGTAAGAGCTTATAGCGCTGTTTAGGGTGTCTGTGTTCATTTCAATTTACTGCTGTGACAAATCACCCTGATCAGTAAACACATTGGGGTAGAAAGGTGGTATATACATCTAGGTTATAGTTCATGACAGCAGAGAGGTCACAGTGGCATGAGCTCAAAGTAGCTAGTCCTGCCACACTCACTTTCAAGAGCAGAGAGAACTACATGCATTCAGGCCTGCTAACTTGCTTGCTTGCTTGCTTGCTTGCTTGCTTGCTTGCTTGCTTGCTTGCTTGCTTGATTTCTCCTGTCTTTTACAAGACCCTTTGCCTTGGGGATTGTCCATCCCACAGTGGGCAGTGTCTTCCCTTGTCAATCTATGCATACATATTTGTGTGTTCATTACAGTGAGTGAAATTATTTTAATTATGCATGTAAAAGCCTACATTTCCCTTTTACAAATTCACTTATTGACAAAAGACACACAAAGACAGAAACTAATCACTCAGAATATGATGAATGCTTTTGGCATTTTGACTTTAACTGCAGAATCCATCAAAATGTATGGTAAATTAAATAATGACTAAAGCCAGGTTTCAGCTGGGCCGTGGTAGCACGTGCATTTAATCCCAGCACTTGGAAAGAAGAGATAGGCAGATCTCTATGAGTTCAAGACAAGCCTGGTCTACAGAGCAAGTTCCAGGAGAGGCCCCAAAAACTACAGAGAAACCCTGTCTCGAGAAAAAAAAAAGATCATTCTTAGCTTCCTAAATATCTTTACTAGGGTAAGATTGAGGGTTATCTACAACCTGACAAAGCTTCTTTTTGTTTACTCATCTAAATGCAGCTTCTGACCTGTGTAAAATCTCAGTTTCCTATTGAGAAATTATAATTTCTTATTTTTAGTTTCTACATTTGTAGGCAGATTGTTCCATTTACTTAATGTAGAGTGTTAAACTATCAATGGCTCTTATAAGATTTTAAGGAATTTCAATCCATTCCTTTCATCTCTTTTTTTTTTCTACTTGCAAAAGTACAAATCTATGTAGTAGGAACAGGTCAATCCCAAGTGCTCATGAATGTGTTAGAATATGGGCACTTCCCTGATCATACAAACAGCCTGCTCACCATTTCAAAGTCCCAAGATCAGATAGAGACTGCCTCATGTGAACTTTGAAATGGATCATTTCTGTGCTGTTTGAAAACTAGTTGTCATTCATCTACTTTTTAGCTCAATTAATAATTACAAAAAGTCTAATACTGAGACTTTAAGATCAATGCCTTGCAAATAAGGCATTTTTGATGCTACATAATTTGATATGGAGAAAATTAAAATGCCTTAACAATGAACTGTCATTTTCTGCAGTGGAACAGGAATAAACTTTGTCCAAAGTTTCTCTCCTATAGGAGTTCAAAGTTTACCACATGCTAAAATAATAATAATAATAATAAATCTCTGCTTCATTCCCTAAATTTTCATTAACTAAACTCATATCACAAGAGCAGCATTAATAACTGCAACAGTAGCTCATCGCTTTCCATTCATAAACATTAACAACATTGTTCATATGTGTGTGTATGAAGTGTACACGGGTGTGCTAACCAGACATTTACATGTGTTGTTGCTTGTTGTTCCAGTACATTGAACTCCTTGAAAGCTCATTTGCTATTCTCAGTCCCTGACCCCCTGCTCTCATATAGAAAAGGTTGTGTTTTTTTAATCATATGAGCTACTGTTAATCATACTGTTAATCATACTGTTAATACAAGCTTCATTTATTTCCTCATAATACATTTCTTTCATTCATTAGTTCTTTGTTTATTTTGTAACTTAATGTCTCTACAAGCAATGATTTTCATTCAAGAAATGCCAACAAAATAATATGGAAAGGTTATATAAATGTCACTGCTTTCCCGCAGATTTTACATATTCTGTTGAACTCTGAACATCTGGAGAGAATTTATACTATAAAGAAAATACTTGTAGTCATGAAGTAGTGTTCCTTGAAATAGCATTTGACTTGACAGAGAGACTTGAAAAAAGTGTAAAAAGGTCCTTCTATTCACATGTTCACATACACAATACCTCCAGTTTTCTTTCTGATATTGAATTCTGCATCATAAAATGGTCCATACTGGCTTTTCCATTCTTCATAATTGTTTATTACAAAATCAGTCACTGGCACTACATAAAGCTTCAGAAACCAGTGTGTGTCATTTAGAAAGCAAACTGCCCTTTTAAGCTATGTAATAGATTATATTGCAGAAAAGAGTATGAAATGCAAATCCCTTTTGTTCTTAAGGGTTACATGAGAAGGTCACTGAGTACCTTGAAGTGGTGAAATATCAAAGAAAGAACACTCAAACTGTTTTGTTAATATAATCAAAGTACCTTAAATTTTATTTTCATAATCAGATCTATATTTTGACACCTGAAGGCAATCATTATATTTAACTTGCAACATTAATTCATTAATTAATCATAAGGCTGTTTAGCCTTGCACTGCTGATCCTTATGCTTCAGTTTTTGTTATTGTATAATCATTTTAGTGCCTCACATTTCGGTCTTTATCTAAAAGTAAGTAATAATACTGTTGAAAAATCATAGAAAATTAAATAAAACTATTGCAAATACAAAATGTCCTACCATTTCTGGAACTGAATTATTACACAATTACTTATTCCTAAAAATATTCTTCCATGTAAGTTATACTTAAGTACTGAGAAATTTATAAAATATAAAAAGTATAAACAAAAAATGATAATAATCATTTCTACCTCACATCTGCAGTCTTCATTTACTTTTACTTCTATACAACTAGGACTGTGCAACTGATGTAGGAAGACATTTACCATTGAGTCTTGTTTCATTACTTCTTTACTTAACTTTATTGACTGTTTATTAAGCCATACTGTTTAAATACAAGTTAAAAATTTCCTGGTATGTGTTAAAATAAATTGGGATATCTGTGGGAATGTCATTCTTTTATTTGGGTAGAGAATAAAAAAGATTTTTCAAATATCTATTTAAGGTTTTTTTCTCATTTTAGGTGAAAAGTACTTTCTCATAAAACTTTATCATACACAATTTTCCATGATATTCTGGTACTTAATAATATTTTATTTTAGTTCTTAGGATAATAAGAACAATGAAACAGACATTCTGCGTGTTTAAATTTTTACTTTTCCTTTTAAAGGAAGGAAAGTGTCAGCATTGCTTACCTGGGGATATGATGTAGAAGAAATCTTTAAATTCATCCATCCAAACTTCTGCAAGTCTTCTGTTGTTCTTGTTAATGACATGGCCAGTGCCACCAGGGAATGTATATGGAGTTGCCTTTCGAAAAACATGACCGACGTGAGAGCAAGTCACAATCTCCAAAGAGCCTCCACATTGCCAGATCTAGGGAAAAGAGCAATTCCATGTAAGAGTCAATTGATGATACAATAAGAATACATAGCATGACCAAAGTTTCAACCATACCTCCAGATGTTACACACATAGATACAGAATTTTAAGCTAAGATAATCACATTTTAAAAAAGAAGATAGTCTCTTTAAACAATTGTAGTACTGGGACTTTGAAACTAAGATGTAGCTCTTTTCAAGTCATTTTATTAGGTAACCCAAGTTACAGTGTAAAGTTGTTACACATTGTTATTTAGCAGATAATTTAACATCCAGATTCGGATACAAAGTGAATCTCATTGTGAATTGATATAGATGATACAATATCAAAAATGTAAAAATGGTTTGAAAAACATCTATCAATTACTTTCCTTCCATTTGAGATTGCAAATACCCACTTTCAGACATCAAAGTTGGTCTCATTTGTTGTATAAACATAGATACAATATAAATGATGACAACTTCGACTCTTATATCTCAACATGGACTTTTTCCAATGGGACATGAATTAGTATATCAAAACATTTACTGGTCACATTTTTTTTTGCTTACCTCAGAGATAACCAAATATACCTGTCCATAGTACATTTTTGAGTCCACCCTCCTCTACCAGTCTGATCCTATTTTGTCCAAGGAATTTACAAAACTGTTAATTGATGGTTACACCAATCTCTCAGATGGCTGGTAAAATTAAATAAGAAATAAAGTAAAATCAAAATCATTGACATAACTGCTTTCTTTTGAATTTTTTAAAAAACTCATTCAACTCATTATTTAACCTTGATAGTGTTCTCTGAGTTTTTTGTCCTGCCCAGTTCTCCCAGTCCTTAAGTCCCAAAGAAATCACATAGAGGTCTACATTAACTATAAACTGATTGGCCTAGTAGCTGAGACTTCTTGTTAACTCTTATAACTCATATTAGCCCATTATTCTTGTCTATGTTAGGCATGTGGCTCAGTACCTTTTCCGGCAAGGCAGTCACATCTTGCTTGTTCTGTGGCTGGGTCAGGACTGCAGAATCAGCTTTCCTCTTCCCAAAATTCTCCTGTTATCATTGCCCTGTATCTAATTCCTGCCTGTTTGTCCTGCCTATACTTCCTGCTTGGCTACTGGCCAATCAGCGTTTATTTAAACTATAATTGACAGAATACAGATCATTGTCCCACAGCATGATAGCACTGTCTGAAAAATAATTTACAGATGACTCATTTGCTCAGGATGCTACTAAAACCATCAGATCCTGGCTAGATGATGATTCCAACAGAAATGCAGTTTTAATGTCCGAGAAGTTGGGCCATCTATCATCATAAACTCATACAGAGAAAGCTATGCTGCTATTCCCTCCTTTACGACATCTCCATGTCTTTTGGACTAAGGTTTTACACACGGGAACTAATTGTCAACTACTTGCAGATCCATTCTCCATGTACAGTGACATGATTGCTCTCTGAAAATTTATTTTGTTCTAAATCAGAATGGATTATTTTTCAAAAAAAATTATGTGAATTTGCTTCACTGCTTGAATCCTTCAGTGGTTTCTCATTGAACTGAAAATATAAACAAAATTCCCTCACAGTTCCTCTAAGATGGTCCATAAGTCTTTTCATATATAAATAACCTGCTATTTTCTAGAATCACATTACAGATTTTATTATATATCAAAGCCTTCTCATATTCTTACTTTATACCTATGGAATTTTATCATAACCCTTTTCCATTAAATGAGATGCCCCTTTCTCATTCTTATTCCAGCCAAAGCATGATCTCGCAAGAGCCGTTTCTATAGTCTGGGGAGATACCTCAATTGTGCTTGTAGATATTCCCTCACGCATGAGTTAAAGTCCCAGAAACAATGTTGGATGATGTGCCTTTGTGCGTATGTGCACAAAGCTCCACATAGACACTCACAAATACACATGAGTTGAAAAGAAAACCAAAAGATTTTTGAAAGAGAGATTTTCCGTATCCCTGTGCTCCTCTTTTCCTAGTTAGACTATAAAAAGCAAAGATGGCTGGTCATTTTTGTAGGCCTGAGAGCCAAATATCAAACTATGTACATTCTGAGGCAGAAAGACAATTATTATGCTGCCAAAATGAGCAAATGAATCATTTAAAATTTAGCTATCAAGGTTAATATGAGAAAAAAAATCACTGCTGGAAGAATGATTAGATAAGCACCTTTGGGATGCATATAAGTTACATATTGTGAAGTTTTAACCATATGGATTAAGACAAATTACCTTGTTAAATGTGAGCTGTTACATAGTTCTTGGAAATTAAGGGAGTTATTTGTAAGGTACCATACAGCACACGAGTAAAATAAAATCTAATTTGCAGCTCATGGCAAACGAGGCCGTTGAGCGACAAAAAGGCAACCTTACAAGCACTATTATCATCCATAACATGGGATCGCACAGTAATCTCAAATTCCCTAGATAAAGGTTTAGCAGAGTTCTTAGCATTTTCATTATAATCAGGTCTTTCTTAAAAGTGACAGTACTTCATAAAAATAACACAGAAATTAGTGCACCAGGGATTTTAAGGTCTTATTATTATAAGGAGTTCCATATTTATTGGAAGAAAAACGTTCCTTCTTTTTCAGCGATAGACCAACAACAACAACACAACAAACCAAGAAGTGGGGTTCAGTGCAAAAAGGAGAAATTACCCTTTCCCTACCAGAGTGAATTCTATGAATAGCAAATGGGCTAGCTATTCCAGTACTGCCATTTGAACAGAGAAAAATGTGCTTAAAATGTTCTTGGAAAATCATCAAGCATGCAATAAAAGCTGATTTTCATTTCTAGTGTAATAAAAATGGTGTCTAATCTAAAGAATCTAAAGAATCTGGATGCTATAGCAGACTTGACAGGTCAGAAGACTAAGGGACTGGAAGTGTATCTAGCTTCAACTCGCTTCTGAACCTTACATATCAAACATGGTGCATAAAAAAAGAGAGCTATAGACTAGCAGTATAGGTCACCAACAACTGCACAAGTAAAAAAGACAGCTGGTGGCTCTCTGTTGTGACAGAGATTGAGATCATCTCTCTACAACTCTTGGGAGTCAGAGAGATTTTGCAAAGCAAAGCACAATTTTCAGAAAATAACAAAAATGAGCATTGAAGATGATCACTACCAAAAGGAGGTGGATCTATATGGAGCCAATCACAGACATTCATAAATTAATATATTATACATGATCTACCATTTCTCCAGTCCTCTCTTTTGCCTGACTTGGATGGAGAGAGAACACAAATATACACTCAAAGGTCTTCTGTCATCATGGGCCCATGAACAAGTCACGCAAATGTCAGCTACTGTTTACATAACAAGGCCTTTACAAAGAACAGAGGGATTTTTAATAATTGGAAGCCGTCAGGAAACCATGGAGTTTGTCATAAATGGCAAGCATTAGCACTGCAAAAAATTGCTGTCTTTGAAAGCATAAAAACACGATTGGAAAAAAAATTAAGCATTATGAGTAAATAGTAAGTTATATACCACAGCAAATTCAGATTGTACAATGCATCCCCCATCAAGCAATTATTGAACCTGTCCTGGGAATTCTCTCTTGTGACTTTTATATTTTATATTGCAAATGTGCATGAGCACTGGGGTCACTGTGACACCCAGGTGACTCTGTGTCTACTCTGTCAACTCCTGGCACTCTTTCAGCTTGAGTCTTATGAGTTCTATGATAATAATAGGTCTCAGGGCATAATAACCTCAAATATGTGAACATGAAATTAGGAAAAAAATAACTTTTGAAACCAAAAGGTAACTTTGATTTTCCCCAACCCGACTCTCTCATTTGACACATTGTAATAAAAAATTCTTCCATGACCTGAATAACCTGAGTATCAGTCACACAACCTTCATGGTGTTTCTGCCCCCGGTTGGAGCCTAGGTGAATCTAGGCAAACAAACTGGCTAAAACCTTTTTACCTTCAACTCCTGCCTATTGCATTGCCATTCACTTTATTCCAGTCTTACTTCATAACTCATTCACTTAATTTTATTAAAATAAAAATGCATAACATTCTATGAGTCTTTGTTCCTGAAAACTTTCCTCTCAGACAACAGTTTTATTAATATTTTTTACTTCAAAAAGTTATCCATCTTGTGCAATAGGAATATCAGCCACCTGGAACCTAGTAGAGTGGGGAAAAAAACCAATCTCCGCCCCACTATACTCTGAGCATGCACACACCACAGATAATGGAATTTATTGAAGTACTGGTCCCAATGATCTCTGCCCTTTCTACCTTAATATGTAAGGTCAGATGTTTTGGTTTTATGCTGTCCTGCTAAATGGCAATGATCATTTCTATGGTCATCCGATGGGTTATGGATATCTTTCAATATTTAGAGGGGTTGGCAACAAGTTGTTATTGGTAATGTGTATTGATATTTCATATGTATATTGATAAACAAAACTTGGTTGAAGATTAGAGAGTAAAACATCTGCCCTAGTCAGCCTTATAGACCTTATAGGTAATGGTGACCCACACCTTTAATCATAGTATTCACACTAGTTTGCCCTAGAAATCAGGTGGTAGTGGCGCAGGCCTTTAATCCCAGCCCTAGAGAAGAATATAAGTCAGGAAGAAACAGCTCTCAAACAGTTTCATTCCAAGGATTCCTGGAGGCAGGATCACCATTTTGGACTGAGGTAGAGGTAAGAGTCAGCGGTTGACTGTTTTAGTTTTCTGATCTTCAGGTTGAACCAGAATAACTATTCCTGGGTGTTTATTATTAATGTTATATTTGGCGTACAACATTTGGGGTTCAAATTGATGAAAATGCCATTTGCTTGAGGCTTTTTAGCCACCTGCACAGGGCAAAGCTGAACCCAAACATAGCCAACTAGATTTGGGAGAAAAACTAGTGCTCTTAATTCCCATCTATCTTAGCTTCTCTTCTCTGCCTGTCTGCCTATGGCTTCCTGTGGCATTGCTAGTTTGCTGCTACCCCACGTGGCACCCCTACAACTTTCCGTGGCTCCCCACATTTTCCTGTGGCTCCCACATTCCCTAACGCTTGCCACCAACCCTGTGTGTAGCTCCCATGTGATTAGCACAGCTTCCCATGACTCCCACAGTCTGCGCACACCTGCTACATGACTGCCCTTACAGGCATCTTTAACAAAAATCTGTTCAGTTTGGTTTTGAGTTCTGCTTAGAAATCCCACAGGTTATTGACTTCGGAACAAGTAACACCAGAGCACTATGAAACAAATAGAGTTGTCTTTTATTGACAAATTCCTCTGTAGTCCACCTCTACCTTAAACTTACTACGTAGCTGAGGAAGACTTTTAAATTTGGATTTTCCTGTATACCTTCCAAATGTTAGTATTAGAGGCCTGCAATGCCAAGTCTGTTTTAGGCAGTGCAACATTCGCAATAGGCAACCATTATCAACTGAGCTCCAATCATATCATAAACAGAAATATTCTATTGTTGCCTCTACTATCTATATTTGTAAGATTTTGTAAGTGCTCGTGCCCTTAACTTTTCTATTGGAACAAATTTGTGATCATAGAAACTATTTGGAGGTTCTGTTGCTTGATTCAGGAGCAAGTAAAATGACTGCTTATTGCACATATAATTTTTGCTGATATAGTGTTGCTGTTTCTTTTCTTATGAGAAAAACACATTAAAATCTTGAATTTTACTATTTTTTAAAAATTAGAATATCAGTATCTTAAGAGTTTACTTTAACAATGATGAGTTTAAAATTATAGTCAATGATTTTTCAAATAGAATACAACATTATGTTTTCTTAAGTCATTTTATAAGAGCTGAATAAATAGGAAAAACTGAAAAGAAAATTTGTCTTAGCCAGATAAACTGGTAATGCTCAGACTTCTTTATATAATTAGGTATATCTGATTGTTGATTTGAGACTTCCAAAAGATTAATATTTATGTATTTTATCTCTGATAACCAAATTTGATTGTGTATAAAAATATTCTTTTATCCATAGAAAATTAAAGCTAGTAACTGTGATTGACTCCAGATTTTTTATAGACATCCTTTGATGATTTGTAGGAGATAATCAAAATGTAAAATTGGCCATTGCTCATTTGATCATCTATTTGATTTTCTCCCCACTGCCAAAGAAAAAATTAACTAACTTACATTATCTTTTTCATGTGTTTTGGCACCTACAGTAGTGACATTCTAATTAAGGATCATACAATTCACAGACAGCTGGTTTTTGTGACTTGTGATTATAATTTCAGAGCTCCAGAGACTAAGGCAGGAGGACCCCTACAAGTTCAAGCCTAGCCTGGGCAGCATACTTAGTCTCAGACTAGTCTAAGTGAAAGTATAAGACCTTGTCTCAGGTAAATAAATAAACAAAAAGATGCTTGTCATAAGTCAACATGTGTAATAGTACTTCAAGAGGAACTCTTTCCAAATTAACGTTGAGTCAGACTGATGCAGGCAGCTACCTGTTATTCTGAGATTTACCTTCTTCCATGCCTGCCACCATCTCTACAATGAACCATTCTGACATCTTCAATAATTAAACTAAATGGCATATAGTGGAGGACACGTGAATCAATGGTTATGTGTTTTTAGAAAGTGAGATTGGATTCCTGCTCAACCCCTTACCAGTTGAATGACCTCACTTGTTTTGTTTCTATGATTTAGGTTGTAGGTAATAAAAAAGATTGGGCAAATGTACTCAAGAGGTCTGTTGTGATGATTAAGGCAAACTAGGGCACGTAAAGATATTTAGTCTTTATATGGAAAATGAATTTGAACACAGTAGACTGGAGAGATGTATTAAGGAGTGATTGCAGTAATCTAGGGGCGAGATGATAATGTCCTGTGGTGATGATAATGAAACAGAGAGGCGTGTAATAGCCTGACACAATTTAGGGAATTAAAATTATGAATTAATGCATGTGTTTCTTGAACCATTATGTCATCCATCAGCCTTAGCTCCCAAGCTTGTTCCAGAAAACAATCCTTGTCTATGCTGCCTTTCATTGATCTGTTTTCACTGAAATATAACATTATCTACCTCTTTAACATTCCATTCAGCTCTGTATTTTTAGTTTAGTATTTAGTTAAATATTTATATTTCTTTTTAATTTTTGAGGTTTTATTTATACATACTTGTATGAAACTATGTGTTATAAATATACACACATTATATCTTATATCTTGGAAACATCATGTTTTACTTTGTAAATAAATGCAATTTAGATAGGAAAAGATCTGAATTTAATAAGATCAACCAGTAGTCCATTCTATAACTAAAATAAAATGTCAGTTTAAGTAGGTTCATAGTATATAATGATTGATTAATTCATTAAAAGGTGCATAGGGAAATATGAAGAACTGCATGATACCCCCAAAACATGTCTGTTACACAACTGAATTAGAAGCAATAATTGTTGCTTTCCTTGTCCTTGAGAAGATAAACTGGTGATTCTGATAGCATATACTACATTCACCATTAGTACTTCACTCTCCATTTTGTGTACTCACACACAGAAACACATACACACACACACACACACACAGAGAGAGAGAGAGAGAGAGAGAGAGAGAGAGAGAGAGAGAGAGAGAGAGAGAGAGAGAAATAGAAATAGAACAGGTAGATGGATGTCAAATTCTATGATTCCTATAATTGTAAAATATTCTGCAAAAGCCTTTACCGGTACAAACTAGATTCATGAAACCACTATTCTTATTTGGTAGTCATATTCAGTAGAAAGTTTTACTTTATTATAGCCTAAAACTCGGCAGCTTTTCTGCTTCACTGATTCTTTTCTCATACAATATTTTGATGATATCCTTTCCCTTCCCCAAATCTTCCCAAACCCTCCCCATCTCCTTAAATATCTGACTTTATTTTTACTCCCCATTCTTCCTCCTCTCAAAAACCATGCAAAATAATACAAACAAAAATCAATATAAACTAAATAAGGAGGAGGAGGAAGAAAAAGAAAGACAGGAAGGAAGGAAGGAAGGAAGGAAGGAAGGAAGGAAGGAAGGAAGGAAGGAAGGAAGGAAGAGAGGAAGGGAGATCCTATCAAAACAAATCACACATACACATAAAAACACAGTTGTTTTATGTTAGGTAACTATTACTGAGCATGGGACCTGTTAATTATTTTGATCAGGGGATGTCGTCTTTGTTTATTGGTTGAGCTGTGTTCTACTTTACTTTACTTTGTAACAGTTGATTCATGTAATTTGTAAGTCACCAGATCAGAGTTCATTTTTTTCTGATATTTCCTTTGAGACAAGTTCTTGTTATTTAGCCAAGCTGCCCAAACTCATATTCCCCTTGCATCTGCCTCCTTAGGGTTAGATCACAGATGTTTGCCACCATGTCTGATGATAAAGTCACATCTTGGTGTGAATAGAATTGAAGATGAGGATTTGCCTATATCAAATAGTTGTGGCCTTTATGTTGTCACCCTCCAGAGATAACAAAAAGATCAAGGCTATCCAGTACTTTATACTTTATAACTTAATGCTTCATTGTGTTTTACAATTTCATGGATCATACCTAAAGTTTATACAGGCTAATCAAGACCTGAACCACTAAGTTATAACTCAGCACAATCAAATACTGCTTTAGGGAAAAGAAATTGTTTGTGTGGAAAATAACATAATGTATTATATTTAAAATTATAAGGATAGATTCTGTTGTTGAACAAGACATAAAGCAATTATAGAATTTGTAAATGATACTAAATCTGAGCATCCTTAGAAATTTTAGAATTAAAAGAAGAGGAAGGAAGACTGAAAATGTTTTTGGAACCATAAAAATAAAACCTCAATTTTTAATGAATTCATACCTACTTGGGAAAGTTAAATTTACCTTCTCTGTATTAGAAGAACATGATAAAAATAACCACTTTGGGGAAGCTGGGGAGCTGGCTCAGTTAGTAAATGCCACATTGAGAAGAGAACCTGAGTTTAGTGCCTAGAAAACATGAGAGAGAAAGAATACGGCGATTTATACTTACAATCTTTCCTTTAGGTATATAGAGACTTGTACATGTTAGAGCCTCCCTAGCCATCCAAACTACTCAATGGCAATTTTCAGGCCAGTCACTGACCTTGTCTCAAAAACGACTGTCTGGTTTACAGGTGTCGATACTGGGTAGGAATGATAGTTGTTTCCCTCATTTAGAAGCTTGTATGGCACCATCTGCTACTTCCTTAGGGAGGGAGGAGACATTCAGGTCAGTTCCTGGTCAAGTGACTGCGGGATTTGTGTCTGAAGTGCATGGTGTCTTTAGCAATAGGGACCTAACTTCCCCATCTTACAGGGCAATGAAAGGCAACAGTAATGTTCTATGGTGTGGTTTTGTTAGGTGGTTTTTGGCTCTTGGGGGGAGCATTGTTAGATGTAAATTTTCATTTAAATTATATATTCATTTTTATATTTATAGAGACTCATGTGTACTGTATGGTTTGGGAAAGCTAGTTAATAGTATGACTTTACGCTTCCTGACTTTATTATGTCTTGCCATAGGCCAAAGCAGGTAATACTATTTAGCTATGGAACCCAAAATCCTTGAGAAATCTCCTCATGGCTAGTAACCCTATCATGGCATTGCTATTTCACCATGTTATGTGATGATATTCTTCTTAAACTGGGATTTCAAAATGGCCTTAATGAATGCTGACCCTGAGAGTTCTCCTTTATGAATTTAAAGAGAAAGCTGTGGGGATGCAGCAGACTCCTATAGGAAGGTGAATTTCAGGCCACAACATCACTTTGTAGCACAACCATTCCCACACTGCTCTCTCCCCATGTTAGTGCCCTAAGATGAGGAACCAAACTTGGTCAGAAAAAGCTCACATCAGTGTGCAAAATATGTAAGTCACACCCAAGCCTTTGGGATTTCTGTTCTAGGACTTGCAAACAAGAAAGAGGAGGACAGGGAGTGAGGGTGGGGGCAATGACATTAGGAGGCATTTCTGTTCTTCTCTGTTGAGCTTGAGCCCCTGATCCAATCTTGCCATGTTAGAGTGTATTCGATCTGCAGGACTGACTGCCTACTTTGTTTACACAGAAACTCTGTACTCATATGAAGCCCTGGCAGCACTGCGGTTCCTATGTGGTGTTTTAATATCAAAATGTATTGCATCTTAATGTATTACTTTTTGTTGTACTATATTGGTTGGCATTTTATTAAAAATAAATTGTATTATACCATATTTGTATGATTTAAGAGAAAAATTATATAACATAGAATACATGCACTATTATATAGCACAAAACCTAAAAAAGAAAATAAAAGGAAAAAAAAAAAAGACGAGGCCGAGAGAGATGCTTGCAAGTCACACATACAACAGGGTGCCAGAACAGCTAAGGTAACACCATGGCCACGTGGCGATATACAGGTTATTAGAAATGATTAATTTACAAGTTAGAGCAAGCCAGTAATAGCCTAAGCCATTGACCAAACAATTATATTAATATTAGCCTCTGAGTGATTGATTAGCCTGTAAGTGGTTGCGGGCATCTGCGGCCAGGAGAGAAGCCGGTGCATGGGGCCCCGATGAGACAGAGAAAAGCCTTCGGCTACATATGATTCCTTATGACTTTTTTTCAGACATCCTCATTGTTATTCTACCCTTCCTTCTTCTTCTGCATTTATCTCTAAGTAGAGCCCGCATTTTTTTTTCTCCTTTCCTCTCTGAGATGATTTGTACTCTCCTCTTCCCTCCTGTATTGATTCCCGATCCAGGCAATGGTCCCTTTCTACTTTTCTGATTTCTGCAGTTTTTAAAGGATATGCACTCACACTTGAGAATGAAAACCATTAAGTGTGCAGCTGGGGCTGTAACCCACTGCTTTCTAATTGGACTTGAGAACCACTAACTAGAGGGAAATAATAAATAAAGTCTAGTACTGGAAACTTAGCAAGCTACCAGGGGTTAGTGAAGTTATGGATCTTGGAGGAGAATTTACAATCACTATGTTTAACCCAGCCTAATCCCTAACTACATTCTAAATACTTATCTTTATGCCCAGTCCTTACCCCTCATTAAGCAAACTTCTCTTTGAAGCAGATGAAGATCATTACAGAAAACCACAACGAATCAAACTACAGAGTTGTGGAGCCCAGTTCCAGTATATCCATCTGCAAAGCAAATCCTTCACCTATGGGTTCAGGAAATATTGCAAAAGAGGGGAGCCAGAATATAAGACAGCATTATGTGAGATTGTCCACTGACAATGACAGAAGCTGTACTCATAGAGTCTTACCAACTAGACTGCCAAAACATAGGATGAACTGGGTCAACAAAAATAGACATGCTAATGTGGATGGGGAAAGACAAGGTGACTTCAACCCCAAACAAAGAATGACAGCCAATTAAGGAGTGCTGAGTAGGAGAAACAACTTTCCGTTGAGAAGATCACATTGGTTAGAAGAGACAAATGATCAGCGCTGAAAACTTGTATATGAGTAACATTGTCATATATATGCATTATGTAGGCATGTAAAAAATTCATAAAAAGAAGAGGTCAGAACTGAAGGAGAGTAAAAAGGTTTGTACAGGACGATTTGGAAGGGGAAAAGGGAGGTGGAAACAATGTAATTATATTGTAATATCAAAACAATAAAAAAAGTGCTGGCTACCACAGTATGCAACACCAAACTTTCTGAAGCAAATATGCTTAGGTTTGAAGCTACTGAATGTAATGACTAACATTTTTTTTTTTTTTGCTAAATGTGGAAAAGTTTAGTTTTAAAAAGGTGAATGATTTACTCATTGAAATCAAGTATTTTTCCTATCACCATTATCACAGAAATATCAAATAAGCATAGCTTTGGATTGTATTGTATGAACATATGATTGCTGGTTGAGTTGCTTACTTGAGTCTCATTAAAATACTAAAGAAATTTTGGCATAGGATTAGGGCAAAATTTCAACACTTACTGAAATGGAACTACATATAATTCTGCCATTTTGTATACTCAAAGAGGTATTCTTATCAGTAACAATTATTAAATCAAAACACAGCTCTAAAAAAAAAGAATATATTCTACGTCCTAAAACATTAGATATCAACCTCCCTAACGCTGGGATCCTTTAAATAATTCCTCATGTTGTAGTGACCCCCAATCATAAAATTATTTCTCTGGCTACTTCATAATTATATTTTGGTACTGTCATGAATTTTAATGCAACATTTGTGTTTTCTGATACTTTTGTTTATTAATTTGAAATAAAACACTGTAAAAGTTTTCACATGTCTATTACAAGAAAGGTGTTGCTAAGTTCGGTGAAGGGTTTTTGACTTGGCATCTGCTGAGCAAATACACATTGGTCACTGCCTTTGTGTCAAGCATCCTATTGAGCAGAGAAGGAATAATAAAACACATTTTTTTCAAGTCACCCACAGACAAGTTGAATTGTAAATGGTAGAACTGGGCATCTCAAAGTCTAGTCATCCACATGCATTTGACATTAGAAAGAACAGAATTTCATACTGTCAAGAAAGGGACTGACCAAAGAGAATATTACTCATGCCACGCCTACCATGTTCACGGCCAGGATTCATAACCACTTCACTGAAAACAGGTATACCTTTAGGTGGGGAAAGGGGCACAAATAATTCTAATGCCATTGATGAAATGCTATGGTTCTCTTTCAAACATTGTCTTACAGGAACACTTTTATAAAGTAAGACAAGTATGAAACATAAAAAACAACAACAACAAAACAATCCACATAGGTATATCCCAAGTGCTCATTAAAAAGCCCTAAAACCCCACTTGGATAGCATGATATAATACTAGCATTTTTGATTAATAAAACTAATTCATAGCGGTTAGTGTCGACCACATTGCAGACTGGAAATGAATTCTTATACAATTATGAGAAGCTGAGAGTATAGGTTGGTGACAATGCACTCTGCTCGGTTTACAACATCAAGGGTGTGTTATGTGTTTGTGTGTGTACAGCAACATTTAACATATTACTCTGCTCCTATAGTCAATGTAAATAGCAATGTTTTTACCCAACATGATGTTTAAAGCATAGTAAAGATAATTCTTCTTGTTCCCTATTCTTGTGAGATACAATTCATTGATATTTAAAGTTACTTTTTTTTAAATGTTTCTGATGAAGTCAAAGTTAGTAGAAAATCTTTTCCTCTTATTGGGCACCAATGTCAGTAGTCTTCTCTTCCACTTTTGTTGTTAATGAAAGCTAGATTAGACCTCCAACTCATTTACAAATAGAAACATCTCAACCAGGTTTAGCTTTCTTTCACCTCCCTCAGGAAGACATTTTCTTCCCTTCTAATGTTAAAAACTACCCTGGACTTCAAGAACTCAGAATACAGGCGATAGATCCAAGAGAGGAGGCTTTGAATATTAGCACTACCAATTGCTAACCACAAAGCTTTTTCTGTGCTGCTCAAAATATTCAGCTATATAATAGGAAAGTAGGAACTCACACTATTTTGATAAGGATGTAGTCAAATAAAGAATATGCAACTTTCTTACTAAGTAAAACTATTACACACATTACTTTATCACCCCCATAATAGTCCTCCAATATTTCAGGCACTTATTTCATCAATTATCCATTATATTTCCATATCACATTGCATTTAAGTATTTGTTATCAGTCTATATTTGCTTTTATTACTCTATGCTAAAAGGATAGAAAATAAAAAATAATTACTTGGATCATATTTACCCCTTAAGTTGTTTTGCAGTTTCTTTCCTGTTTGCTGGTAAATGTGTTTTAAAAGTTTCTCTTCCCCTACATATCTTCAAAATCCAATTACCTTATCCTATTTTCCAGAATTCTGAATCCATCATCCAGAACTGCTCATGAAGCCTTTTATGAGCTTTCATTATTCTTACTTTCTTGCTTCTCTGCGGCAGCTGACACTATTGACAATCACCATAACTTTCTAAGTTTTTGTGACATTATATTAGTTCCTCTCTGACAGCTTTGCCTTCCATTGCTCTTCCTTCTCCCACCCCTGGATGTAGGTGCTACTTAAGGACGTGCCCTGCTCTGTTACTTTTCCTATTTTCTCTTTTGGCAAAGCCAGTCATGTTCAGATAGTTCTTAAATTATAAATGCTGTTGAGCTACCTTTCGGATCTGCCACCCTGCCTTTACTTTGCCTCAACTCTGCAACACAAATTCTAACTTCATCAATTTTATCTTTAACTTTACATGACCTTAAGGAGTCTAGAGTTTCCATTCAGGTGGTGACAAAGTATCGAGTTTCTGGGGTCTTTCTGCAGAGTTATAGAGATAAACAAGGAATAGTCACTGTCCTCAGGGCAACACTAAACTCAAACATGTCATTGTGGGATTTGTGAGATGAATTTCTAAATAGACTGGTTATTAAAGTTTTTCATTTAAAACATTCCAAAAATCCTGATGGTTTTTCAAAATCTTTTGCACTTTAGTCACTTAAGAAATAGACTACCAAGTGGTTTAGCCTGTTAAAATGGAGAACAACAACAACAACAACAAATAATAAATGCAGAATTTAATTGCTCGATTAAGATAAAAAAGCATAAAAAATTGAGTATTACTTCATTATAAAATGGCTAAATAAATTAAAATGTAGGAAAATAATGAAATGAGAGTCACAGAAAAAATTTATTACCAAAGAGCACCTCGTTGGCCCTAAAAAGGGTTAATAACTTCACGATAAAATTTTCTATCAATTTTAGCATATTTGTAGTACAAATTAGTGGTTAGTTTGAAAATTAATGAAAGCATTTTTAGAATCTTTATCTAGTCAGATTTTTACAGGTGGTGAACAGTGTGAAGTTGCTAAGTTTTAGGGATAATTAAAAATCTGTTAAAATCTACAATCAGCCTTTCACTGATCCTTAATTACTGTTGCATTTATACTTAACACTCAATTTTGAAGTTAGATCAAAGTCTCCCCCTAGTATCATCTCACACCTCAGAGTCACTACTCATATCTGGAATCTGCTATTACTGAAACTGTTGAGGCTTATTTAAATGAATTTCATAATTAGTTTCTTTTTTTAACTACATTTCTGGTTGACTAGAACAACAGTGAAATGATTGGTAGTCAAGTACTTAAGATAGACATCACTAAGGGTGACAGTATAATCATAGCTTAAGATGCTGCACATTTATTGCAGTAGTTACCATAGAGATTTAAATTTGGCTCTTTAATAAAAAGTACATGGGTTTGACTTTGAATGCATTAATTCTGACTAGCAGTATGTTTCCTAGTCAACTGTTTATGGAAACTCAGTGTGGAAACTATGTCCTAGAAGTCATTGTGGAACCACATACTTACAATTATCTCAGTTTCTTGAGATTTTAAAGGATGTTATTAATGTGTTAATGAAATGATACCTCCACAAAACACATATGCAATTCTTTTGTGGTGTTTTTCATTTAATTTTTCCAAAGAGGAAAAAATGGACAGATATTAAGTCTCCTGTGTGTGTCTCTCTCTCTTTCTAGCTCTCTGTATCTCTCTCTCTCTCTCTCTCTCTCTCTCTCTCTCTCTCTCTCTCTCTCTCTCTCTCTCTCTGTGTGTGTGTGTTTGTGTGTGTGTGTGCATGTATGTGTTCAATGAGTCCAAAAGAAGAAGTCTGATATGATCCTCTGCTGATTTCTCCCTATTACCCTTGAAATAAGACCTTTCCTTGAACATCAG
Source organism: Chionomys nivalis (assembly GCF_950005125.1). Classification (NCBI taxonomy): domain Eukaryota; kingdom Metazoa; phylum Chordata; class Mammalia; order Rodentia; family Cricetidae; genus Chionomys; species Chionomys nivalis. The sequence goes on from NC_080107.1 coordinate 25,051,767, forward strand.
GCACCTGTTTTTGGTTAAATGTATAGAATACTTTTAATAAATACATTTATTATTTATTAATGTGAGCCTCCTGTCTTCGAACCTCTGTGAAACTGTTACAGAGTATAAAATCAAATATGACTTTTTATGTGTGGACCTAAACTCAGATTGTTATGTTGTGTCCTTACTTCTTCATATTCACAAACTTGGGTATCAAATATTCAAAAGTTAAGTTAAAAATAATAAAAACAAACAAACATCAACAAAACCAAAGAAAAAACTGACAGTTAATGATAATAAAGATACCACAGATGTCTATCCTTTGCTCTGCGTTTCTCATGTTACCTATAAGTCTCAGCAACTGAAATTTATAAAATATTTATTTTTATTATTATTATTTGTGAATGTTCATGATAATATGTGTGTAGCAAGGTAGAACAGCTTATGAGTGGCAGCCAAATGACAACTTTGAGAAGTCATTGTTTTCCTTCTATGTGCTGTGTCAGTTACACTGAAGTCAACATACTTGCATGATCAGCACATTTATCCACTGAGAGGTCTCATAAGACCTAACATTTATAATTTATAAATTCTTCCCTGGTTGTAAGAAACCACAGCAGTCTCTTTTATGTTTGAACATAATGTATCATGTAAAGGGACCTAGAATTTTACAATTTTATGTCATTTTTATTAAATATCCCACACTTATTGAAATTTAAATAGCCATATCTTGTAGTAGCATTCATGGAGTCTAGTGAGGGACTAGGTATATACTATGTTGATTGTATATAAAGTATGGGTAGTTGGATATATGTCTGCTACTATGGAAGTATAAGAAAGTATAAAGTGAACATTTCAAGATACATTCAAGACAAATAAATTAGTGGGAGAAACACTGGCTCATATGCATACTATATGCTGGAACCTATCATGACACTCTGTATAAAAACAAGCTGTAACTTACTGTGCAAACTAAGGCATTCAAAATAGTGTAAGTCCTTAAAACATGCCCTTGACTGCTTACTTCTTTTCTGTATGTCTCAAACCTAGGACAGTACTTCTTAAATAGCAAGCATACATTGACTGTAACATAAGCCAGTCAACTAACATACTTTGTTCGAGACAATGAATTGCACTTTCAAAACTTTCTTGTCTTTTAGATGTAGATTATCAATATTTTTAGGAATGGATCCAGTTATTTTCATGACTCTTCAAAACCTTTTAGGTATACTGCATGTTTTCTCTTGAATGTCCCTCAGCAAAAATTTGTACAATTGGAATTTTTTCAAGTTGTTTGTTTAGGTTCAAATATCCTCTTACAGGTAGGTACTCCAGAACACTCTAATAAAATTATTTATCAGTCAAAATTCATATTTTTTATTATGTTATATAGCTTTATTTTCTACTAGGCACATTTCTTTTTCTAAAATTGTCAGAGTGATTATTATGCTAATTCATTTATTGTCTTTCATCTCCCAGTAGCTTTAACCCCATGAGACAGACACTGTGCATACCTGTTCTGTACATGTGAACATATTTTTCAGATAAAGAATAAATTACCTAATATAATTTATTTTTAAACTACATATTAAACTAATGGCAAATATCTCATTAATAATATTAAATGTATAATATATGCATATAATATGTGTATCTATACACTGTGTTTATATGTATATATAGATACATATACTTAATATGCTTGTTATTTTGTGTATGTATATATAGATTGTATACATATATACAATGTGTGTATATATACACATGTTATTATATATTATATGATAAATATCCATTATGTGTATTTATGTAGACATACATACAATAATAAAAATATTAAAAATTTATGTATAATATTTCTTAAAGTTTCCATTTTAATATGAGAAAAGTTAAAGTTCAATTCCTAAGATAAATAGTTCTAAGTTAATTCATTGTATTTAAATAAAAAAGAATCAATCATTTCATATAGAAGTATTTCAGGAGTACATCAAATAAAAATCAGCAGGGTATTGTCTCAATTTTTCTTTTCCTATATTTTATCAAATCATTTTTCATACAATATATTTGATCATATTTTCCCCTCTTCCAACTTCTTCCTGATCCTCCTCACCTCCTCAGCCACAAAATTTATATGTTCTCTCTCTCTTTCTCAAATATTAAAAACCACAAAAAAATAGGAGACAAAGACTCATAAAAAACATAAAAATGAAGATCAATATAGGGAAAAGATGGATAGGACAATTAATGTCAAATGAAAGAAAAAGGAAACAAAAATATACAAAATACCATTGAGTTCATTTTGTTTGGTTAATAACTCCTGGGCATGGTTAATTCTGTTTAATTTGATTGAGTATATTTAATGGGAGGTTAGTCAAAATTTTATTGTAAAGATAACATTAAAATATTTCTATATTTTTTTTGCAGATCAACCTACATTGAAATCCCTATCAAGGTATATATATATATATATATATATATATATATATATATATATCCATACCTTGTGGCAATTAAGCAAAATTAAAATTAAAAAAGTAATCCAATTTAACAGAACCAGATATTAAGAGAGAAACATTATAACAGATACTGAAGAAATTTTGGAATAATATTGGAAATACATCAAAGACTTATCCACCATCAATCTTCCAAGCTAATTTGTGAAACCAGTATCAACTCTGTTACCTAAACCCAGTACAAATACAAAAATCTCTTTACTAAATATCTCTAATAAATTCTCAATAATACTATCAAAGGGAATACAGACATACATGAAAAATATCATCCACCATGACGGAGTTTGCTTTATATTACAGATGCAGCTAAAATTAAATCAAAATAAACAATTCAGCAATATAAATGCACTTTAATGCAAAAAATTACATATTCATCTCAGTAGATTCAGAAAAGGATTTTGACAAAATATACCACACTTTCATAATAATAATCCTAGAGAGAGTTGATTGGCAAGGATCATACCTTAACTTAATAAAGATTATATATGACACAGCCACAACCAATAATACCTAAATGCAGAAAAACCTGAAGCAGTCTTATTAAATTCATGAACAAGACTGGACTTTCTACTCCCCTACTCCTTTCAGCATAGTGCTTGAGGAATTAACTAGAGCAATAAGACAAGAAAATGAAAATAAATACATATAAATATGGAAAAAGGAAGACAAATTATCTCTATTGTAAGATGATATAATATATATAAAAATCCCAAAATCCATTTGAAAAGTTTTATATCTAATTAAAATTTCAGTAAAGTGGCAGAACACAAATATAACTTACTAAAATCAATAGTCTTCCCATATACCAATAACACACTACATGCAACAAGACACTCATAAAAATAAAATCATCCAAGAATCTAAAAAATATGTATTTTAAAACTAAGAATAAACCTAACCAAATAAGTAAAAAGCATCTATATTGAGAAATCTCAGTTTCTGATACAATAGATTGAAAAAGCTTTAGAGAACAGAAAGACTATGTAAAATGATTGGTAGACTTATGATTGAGAAAATGACCATAACTGGTAGCAACCTATTGGTTCAGTGGAATACACATCACTCCCTACACTTCAGTATTCACAGAAACAGGAAAAGACAGTGTAAAATGAATATTAATCACAAAAGGTTATAGATAGCCCAAGTGATCAAAGGGAAAAAAAAGCAGTGCTGGAGAGATTACCATAACATATTTGAAGCTCTTGTATATAGCATTTGTGATAAAAAGAGGCTATGACTGCCAAAAAGTCAGACAGCAGAATGAACCAGAATACACAAACATGAGTGTACATTATTATGACCACCTTATCTTTGACAGATAATAATACAAAAATAAACTTCAGAGAAAAGACAATCTTCTTACTATACATTGCTGGGAAAACCAAATGTCCGTTGTGAAGGCCCAAAATTATGAGACTATTTCACCTTATCAGAAGTTGAGAGACTTTGATTTTGTTTTGTTCACTCAAATTTGTTGACAAGAAGTGTGGATACACACCCTGATCTATGTTCCTATGTATTTTGGACATTGAGATGGCCCATAGAGGTAGACCTATTCCACTCTGACCAAAGGTCAGAGAATTCAAGTACACTTCTGCTCCTTCTTTTGAGATAAAAGGTTTGACCTAAGGTGTGGCTGCCTTCAGGATACTTTGTCTAGGATGAGTTCAATGTCTAAACAACAGAATGCTTAACTCAAGATATAGTTCCTTGATATCTCAAGTTTTGGGGCAAATAACTATTCTGGTTGTCCTTTGTATCATGTTAAAACAGTCTTTCGCTTCTTCCCTCCTTTTGTATTAGGGTATAAAAATGTATGGAAAATAAACATAAGTGAATTTTGCATTCAGCATTCACTGAGTTACCCTTCCATTACTTTTTTGTGTCTCTGTGATTCTTTCTTATCTCTATTACTCCTCACATTCCTACCCTAGAATGTATGAACCTGTCGCAGCTAAGATCGGGGCAGAAGTCACCCCAGAAAGATGGCTCTCAACAGTCCATGGATAGAAGAAAGCAGTTAGGCCCATATCTTTATTTATGATACACACACACACACACACACACACAATATTAATCAAAGATTTCAATCTGAAGCCTGAAGGGCAGACATTGCTAAAAAAGACATAAGCAGCAACCTGAAAGATATATACATGTGGAAGAGAACTTTACAGGTGCGAGTTTGTTCAGTGCTGTGGGATAATGTTCCTGTACACTGTAAAGGTTTGCCACTCATAATGGTTTAATAAAATGCTGATTTTCCAGTTGCCAGGCAGCAAGTATAAGCAGGGCAACCAGGCTAGGAGAATTCTGGGAAGGGGAAAGGCAAAGAGTCTGTCATAAGCCAGATTCAGAGGAAACAAGATGAGAATGCCTTACTGAGAAAAGGTATGAAATGGTTAAATATAGGCAAGAATTATGGATTAAGTTATAAGAGCTAGTTAATAATAAGCCTGGGCTAATAGGTCAAACAGTTTATAATTAATATAAACCTCTGTATTTTTTGTTTTCTTTCTTTCTTTCTTTCTTTCTTTCTTTCTTTCTTTCTTTCTTTCTTTCTTTCTTTCTTTCTTTCTTTTTTGAGACAGGGTGTCTCTGTAGCTTTGATGTCTGTTCTGAAACACACTCTGTAGACCAGGCTGGCCTCAGACTCACAGAGATCTACCTGACTCTGCCTCCTGAGCACTAGGATTAAAAGCTTGTGCCACCACTGCCCAGTTGTTTCTTTGAGACTGAATGATTGCGGGGCTAGGTGGGATACAAACTTTGCCTACAGTTCAGACTTAAGACCAACAACTGACAACATATAAGGAGCTCATGAAACTAAATATCCTGCATACAGCAAAGAAAAATATTAAATCTGTGAAGAGGTAGCCCACAGAGTGGAGGATTTCAATCAAGTATATACAAAGAACTCAAAAAAACAGTAAAGAAGATGACTCAAATTTAAAAAATAGGCTATATAGCAATAAGAGAGTACTAAAAAAAAGAAACAAAAATAAATAAGATATATCTTGGTCTTCAAAATCTTCAGCAGCTAGGGAAATACATATTAAGCTGCTTTCAGATTTTACCTTACTCTAGTCAAAATATCTTAGATTAAGAATATAACTAAAAATGCTGCCAAATATTAAGAGAACTGTTGGTCAGATTGCAAACTTGTGCAGCCACTCTGGAAATCAATCTGTAGAAATCTTAAAAACCTAAAATAGATCTACCATATAATGCAGCTATGCCCTTGCTCAGGATATGCCTAATGGATTCAGTATTCTACACCATGTTCATTGATACTTAAGACTTAGAAAAAAAAGACAAATAAAATGTTCTTCAAATGATAGTTAGATGATTAAAATATGATAAATGTATACAATGCATTACTATTCAGCAGTAAAAAAATGGGGAGATCATGATAAAACTAGAAAATATTATACTAAATGAAGCAATCAATACTTAGACAAATGCTACCTGTTCTTTCCTTTTATAATAGGAATGCAAGTTATACTTTGGATTAAAGAGTATACAATATAACTATTTTACCATTTATGGTTTAATTTAACAAATGTACTCCTCCACTTTATGAAATTTTAACCTATAATAGTTTAAGAAACAATGCAAGCAATGAATTTTTGTTAGTATCATCCTAAAATTGTATTAGTGTCTAATCTACTTGATCATTTCCCCTGTTCTTTTTATGGGCGTATAGGGAATCATACAATTGTAACCTCACAACTGAAAATAAAACATATCCTGATCAAGCTTCTTCCCTCCCCCAACTCCTTCCTGCTTCTGCCACCTACAAGTCCCCATGCTCCTTTATTTTTCTTCATCTCTTAAAAAAAATAAAAAAAAAACTGATCAAGCAATAAAAATCAAACTGAGCAGTAACAAAACAAAATTAAACAACAAATACAATAAAAACACAAGGTCAGTGAAGTACAATTAAAACAACTACGTTTCTTTTTTAAATTAATTTATTTATTATATATACACTTGCCAAGAGACAGCTCCAGATTTCATTATAGATGGTTGTGAGCCATCGTGTCATTGTTGGAAATTTAACTCAGGACCTCTGGAAAAGGGGTCAGTGCTCTTAAGCTCTGAGCCATCTCTTCAGCCTACAAATAAATTTCTTACATGACACTCAGTTTCATTTTCAAAACAAAAATGATTAAAGTTATAATCTTTAAGGACACCCTAAGGTTTTTTACTCTGTGATTTAAATATAAAAATCCCTCCCTCACTTTGAATAAGAGAAATATTTTGATAATGGGTCTATCCAGAGGTGTAAACTAAACATTAGAAAATATAGATATAAAACCAAACATGGTAGATACTAACTATAATCGTTGCATCAGAAGGCGGCTGTGTGAGTTCTTAACTGGCCTGCACTATTCAGTGAGATTCTGTTTAAAACGATCAACAGTAGTAGCAGCAGCAGCAACAACAAAAAGAAATAGAAGGAAAAGGTAAAAAAAGAGGGATATAGGAAATAAACTAAGCATTAAGGTTAAGAAAGTTGTCTATTGAAGTATTTTACATTTAGCTTGTAGTCAACAGGTAGCCAGAAAGCTATTTGTTGGATCAACTCACTAACACTGGTTTATATTCTTTATGAGGTCATGTGTACCTCAATTTATCATCTCATCACTTTATTAAAACTGAGCCAAATAAATCATATTCCAGTTTTACAGCTTCTTTTAACATATTTAAGGAAAAGTGTTCCATAAAAACATATATATATATATATATATATATAAATCATGACTAATATAGGAACATACTAATATTAATTTCAATTAAGTGAAAGACTTCCATCCTTTTCTAGTTCCTAAAATTTTTCAAGTAAAAAGAAAATGAAGTTTAGTTTTCTACATTGATAGGTAATATCTTTTCCTTAAGCAGAAGAATTAAGTTTATAAAAATGTAAAGAGTTCTACTCGAACTATTCCAGGAAGACTTTTGTCTGCAATGATTTGCTACTAGCACATCATTCTGACTCACTTTCACTTGTGACAATGTACAAGTGAAATTGGATAGGCATTTGTGAGAAAACTCCTAGCTTCTTGTAATATTGTAAAACAGTTTCTTTAGCTTCTTTTCACACTGTTTTTTTGGAATCTCTCCTTTTCATTTTTATGCTGTTTCTAACTTCTTTCCACCCCATTACTTCTACAGTTTGAAAAGAAGTCAATTTCATACACCAAGACTTCTTCCTTGCTTATATAAACCAAACAAATGTATTGAATTTTGCAATGGAATTTGTAAGAAGATTGGTACACAGATAGCAAAGTTCTCACTCTAAAGCAAATGATCAGTTATTAATAAAATATTGATTATTAATGTTAATAATAATAAAATAGTAGCTTCACAATAATAATCAAACTTTATATTCCCAAATGTATTTTTTTGTATAACTATAGGTCTACATTTGAATTAATCATTATTTTTGAATTTTGGACAGATATTTTTTCTATAAGTATTTCCAGTGTTCCAATCCCATTTATTGAAAATACGTTATTTTCAATGGATGAAGTAAAACTTTGGAAATATACTAACCTATTCCAACTTTCCTCCAAAGATAGTAGTAGATCTTAGTTTTGGGCTCAGGCTGCTTAACTTTCAATACAAACTTCCAAGCATTAGTCTATCAAGGCTTGTAGGAAGGTCCTAGCAGTTGTGCTTTCTCAGACCTTCTTCCTAAAACAGCTTAACCAATTCAACAGCTGGCAGACTATTTCCATTGTCACATGTACAAAATGATATGGAGTATTAGTTCCATTAGTCTTTGTGTTATTATTACCGTTCCATGTGCTATTGTTTATGAAATGCAAAGAATTTTGACAGCAAGATATGTTGGGTAACACGCTAATAAAATTACCATAGGAAGAGAGCTGACACTTTTATAGTAATTCAAATTTCACTTAATTTATCGTTTATTACCCACTCAGGTTTCCTTCTATAAAATCTACAAATCTATAAACTGCAGAATCTCAACCGCTTACCACCTTCCAACAATTCACAGTTCCTTGTCGTGAACTGTGATTATTTTCTTAAGCTCTAATGGGTCATATATTAATACACTTCATTGATCTTGTGCATCACCAATACCCTACTAAAATATAAGTTCCACAAGACCATCAAGCTTCTCTATCAGTATTATATACTCAGAATTTATTGAATTCAATAAATGCAGATAAAATTAACTCATTTATTAGTTCATTTCTATCTAGATATTATTCTTAGAATTTTGTTATGTCAGTGACATGTACGGTTTAGTGGGGAGAAAGATCAGAAACTAATTTTTTGCTGAGATTTAGAATTGCCCTCTGGCTATTCTCACGGCTGCTGGATACACATTTCTCTACTGCAGGAGGGATTATTCAAAAAAAGATATCACTGATGAGGCAACCATAGTGAAATCTGGAAATAAAATGCATTTATGTGATAGTCTCATCCTTTCTTTAGTCAACTCTTCAGTCTGTTACGTTATGGCTGAGGATATAGTGCAGGACACATAGCAACAGAACTTGTGATCACAGAATGTTAGCTTTGGCTCTTGGCAATCTTATTCTCAAATTACTACGAACACCAGCAGACGTACCATTATACTGTGGCAAGGAAGTTTATTTTCTTGCTTCAAAGTTATCTTGTAAAGCTTTACTGCTGTGTTTAAATTGATTGTTACTAAGGAGATGGAAGCATTGTTCCTGTCAAGTCTATAACTTTATCAAACTTGCTAGTGTCTAGAATGTCTAGATGATCGCAATAATTGTCATAAACAAAGTGATACCACAATGAAAAATAAAAGACAATTGGCAATACATTCCTTTCTTTTATTTCAAATTTCCTTAAGCCTTCCCAGTATACTAATATGTTTCAAATTCCAATATTTCTAATGTTTTACTTAGAGTGCTACCCGAAAACTCCACAACTACAAAACCACACAAGCATTCCTATGATAGTCACTTCTTCAGCTGAGTTAAATGGACTTGTTCACATGAAATTATTTGACATATATAAGAAACAATACCAATTATTTTTGTCAATCACACCTATGTCGTATAAGAATTCTGCTGCACCTTTAAAACAAGAAAATATCATGCCTTGGTCATCTTTGCATGCTATGTTCAATATATATCTTTCATAAAATATGTAACCTGGATAGTCAATCAACTTTTTAGCAAATAACACAATATGTTCTGAGAGTAACCGACAGACAAATTGGGGGGGGGGGGTGCTTAAAGCAATAATGCCTGAAACCTTTGAAAACAGTTACTTTAATTTGTTAGTATTCCTAGTCGAGCACAGAATCTCCTGTCAGTTTTCAGGGTTCTGATTATTCGTACGGCCCTCAGTTACCTTCCATCCGCTTTCCTGATATCTGCATGACCCCTTTTACACATGTGTAACTCTGTCATATTTCCTGGCCAGGCTTTTCCTAACAATCCTACTAGTCATGTAGTTCATTGAACATGCCATGCAGTCTCCCTCAAATGTGGAAAATATGTAATCAGAGTAAGGAGGTCTATAGGTAGATAACCAGGCTAATATGTAGAACAGAGATGATATGACACTTTAAGAAGCTGAAAAACACAGAGAAGGCAAACAATTGGGCCAGCAGTAACTGGACTGTTGCTCTGTTAATTGTTTCTTTCACACAATCCCAGAAAATGCCCAGAAAATCTGTGAATAAGAATTTAGACTTTTATTATATCCTATAAAAATCAAAGCAAATATCTTTGTGTTTATTAATATTTTTCCTCCCTTTCTTTTTTATTTTTATTTGTTTGTTTATTTGATTTTTTGGTTCATTTCTTATTTTTATCGTTTGTGGATCTATATTAAAAGAGACTGTCTCCAAATGTCTTCAAAGTTTCCGCAAAAAAATAATACATAAGCCTGATAGTAAAAAGACAGTTCTAATAATGGTTCTAACTTTTTATTGACAAGTCACACATAATATAAATATATAAAGAAATAAACAAAATACTCTATTTATGGTCATGATAATCATCTGACTTATATGTAATGAAAAAAGTCAGTTCTTTTAACACATCTCAACTACCTCAAACAAACTAAATTCTAAGTTAAAATTGAAACTTTATTCAATAATTTTATGAAAATCTTTTAAAATGCTGTTATATATTTTCTTATTTTATTTTATCTTATTTTTGTGTATGTATGTGTGTGTGTGTGTGTGCACCACATGTGCCTGTTGCCTACATAGTTGGAAGATAATGAGAGATGTTCAGAACTAAAGTTATAATGATTGTGATGTACCATGAGGGTACAAGAACAGCAAGTACTTTTAAGCATCGCAACATTTTTCTATTCCCCCAAGTTTGAAGAATTTCTTACACAGTATCACATATTTTTGTGTTAGTGGAAAACAAACTTACAAACTGAAGTTCAAAACTAATTTTCAACTGATTACATTAATGTGTTCAGACTCTGCTCATTTAATTTTATGGATGATTTTGTTAAAAATGCTATTGCTATAAGTGCTTTGTATTGAATTTTATTAAGGAATAGTTAGTCTTATTAAAATAGTTCTTTTAAAATAATATGTGTGGTTGAAGATGAAATATGTGAAATCTCTTTTCTACTTCCTAGAATAAAGATACATTTGGAGGCTGCATTTCCAATTTTGCCTGTAAAATGTTAAATGATCTTATATAAGCTTTGACCTCAAATCTCATGTATTTGAAAGTTTTCTTATTTATCAAGTAAATTTGAATTTTTCAAATAAATATATTAAACACTAATGACTGTGGTTGCAAAAGCATTAATGCTTCTTGAAGAATTATCAAAATTCTTTGACCACAGTTGATCTTAAAGTTCCTTAAGAAAAAAATCATGCAGCATTTGCAGTTCAGGTCACATAAACACCTCCAATTATCAGGTAAAGAACACCAGACTGGTTGATAGAGAAATGCTTCAATCAGAAATTGAAGCCACTTTGCTCTAACAAGGAAAAACCCTAACACATTTTGACTCTACATGAAAATGATTTGGAAAATATAAATTGAACATAATTCCAAATTTAACAATAAACATTGCATGCAATAAGATTCTAGTAAAAGTTTTAAATAAACACATATTGACCAAATGATCAGTAAATTTCATCACTTAGGAAAAATTGACAGCAAATTATTGAGTGTGATAGGTGCATGCTACCACATACGATGTTCAGAGTTTAAAAATAAGGAAAAATTCAATTACCCTAAAAGACATTTCAAGATTCTCTCCACCCCAGATATCCATTCCTGCATCGTATGTTCCTATCTCTTCAAAGTAGTTTCTGTCAATAGAAAATAGGCCACCAGCCATAGTAGGGGTCCTAGTTGAAAACAAAACAAAAAGAAAAAATATGTTTTGAAAACAATGTATGGAGCTTAGTATTACTACAGCAAATAGTTTTGACATCTTAAATACTAAAATATTCCTCAAAAATTCATCGGAAACACAATGTCAAAGTGTGAAAGCATTTAAAAATCTTAAATTGCATTTGTATTTCACACATTTACAAAACACCTTTAAATTACTTTTTTAAATTATAGGTGATAAAACAGAAGCATTGTAGAAACACTGTCCAGTTAAATCTGACGCTTCTACAAACCCTGAGGCATAGCAAGGAAAAGGTGCTGCCTTTTACATTTTACATAGTCTTTAAAAAGACTGCCTGATCTCAAAGACACCAGCTGTTATCTTGGCCACAGAATTACAAATTATATTAGTGTGAAGTTGAGAATGTGCTTTCTCAATTCAGAAGTATAAACTGCTATGAAAATGTTTGCAGGAGGCATCTAATATTGGTTACAAAATCATTTTAAACAAAGCAGGCAAAGGAGCTTTTTTATCCAAATTGCTTATTATTCATTGGATATTTTAAAGATAAAATTGTCCAAATCAAATGATACAGACAAACCTTACATACTAGTCAGAGGTTTAAAGGGTTTTAACATTGATTCTAAAATTTCCTATCTACAAATAAATTTTTATTTGGCTCTCATGTTCAAAATTCCTCAATAAGAACTAAAATATTAAATCTGGCTAAAGAAACAGGTAGGTTAACTATAGATCTTGACCATCCCTCCTCTCCTCCAAATTCAAATCCCCAGTCTCTTCTCTAGGTTTATATCCGACCATGCATTCTTTATTCATCTTTAGTGGATCATCCAAATCATCCACTTCTAATTACCCTTCCTACACTCATGACTTCATCGAAGTTCCAAAGCTAGCAGACACTTCCTAAGAACGCACAAACAATTCAGGTCAGGGACTCAGGTTGGCTGAATGGAGATCTTCATCTCTGTCTCAGCTCTTTCGTATCCAATCCCTGAGTCTCATTCCAAGAGATTTATAGCTGACCATGTACTTTGATTTCTCTTCACTTTACCACTATTCCTAGAACACTAAGCAAATCCTCGTGTAACAACCTTCTTTCCTCCCTTCCTTTGGTTACATATAGCAAGAACCCAGAAGAATTTCTCACCAGACAACACACAACCAACACACTCTTCTAAGAAGCAGAGAGGGAAAAATAAACAAAAATGAAAACCAAAAAACAATCAAACAAAAGGGAACAAAATATCTACCCAACAAGACAAAAACAGATACCGAAAACTAGATTAGAATCTTCCCAGACCCAGATGGCTAGACTTGAGCATGAAAATACAAATAGAAAAATGCACCTCTCCTCAAGCCCAGCAACTCTTCCACAGTAGCCTCAGAAAACTTCACTATAGTTAAGTACAAGAAAAATAGCATAAAATAGCATTTATGGATAAGACAGAGGTTCTTAAAGAGAAAGTGAATGAATCCCTTAAAGAAATGTATGAGATACCCAAGTATCAGTAGGTGGGAGGAAATAAATAAAAAGTCGTTCAAGGTTTTAAATCAGGAATCAAATCAACAAATAAAACCAAACTGAGGGAAGTATAGAAATGAAAAACTTAGGAACTCACACAGGGATCTCAGAGTCAAGTTTCACTAAAAGAATACAAGAGATGTCCGCCATGTTCAGAGAGTCCAGTTTCAACCCATGCTTATTCAGTCCCAGTCCAGCTGGCCTTGGTGGACTCCAAGGCTGATGAGAAGCCAAGGACAATGGCACTAGGTTTCGATCCTAATACATGAACTGGCTTTGTGGGAGCTTAGCCTGTTTGGACGATCACCTTCCTAGATAGAAGTGGGAGGACCTTGGTCTTCCTGCAGGGCAGGGAATTTGTATTGCGCTTCAGTATCGAGAGGGAGGGGGAATGGAGTGGGGGGGAGGAGAAGAGGAGTGGGGATAGGGAAAGGGGAGTGGGGGGAGGGGGCAATATTTGGGAGGAGGGGGAGGGAAATGGGAAACGGGAACAGGTGGAAATTTTAATTAAAACAGAATAAAAATAAAAAAAAGAATACAAGAGATGGAACGAAGAAACTCAGGAATTAAGACAAAGTATAATATATGGATATCTCAGTCAGAAAAAAAAGGTTACTTGTAGAAGAATCCTACCAAAAACAACCAGGAAATCTGAGACAATATGATAAGACCAATGCTCAGAATAATAGGAATAGAGGAAAGAAAGAAACCAAGATCAAATGACAGAAAACATTTTCAACAATTCATAATAGAAAACACCCCTACCCTAAGAAAGTAAATACCTATCAAGGTATAAGAAACAAACAGAATACCAAATAGACTTCACAAGAAAAGAAAGACCCCTCCCCACAAAATAAATAAAAACACTAAACATACAGATCAAAGAAAGAATATAAAATGCTGCAAGGGAAAAAATCAGGTAATATGTAAAGGAGGACCTATTAGAATTATAATTGACTTCTCAGTGAAGGCTCTAAAAGACAGACAGATCTGAACAGATGTTTTGCAAGCTCTAAAAGACCACAGACCAGACCAGTCTACTATACCCAATAAAACTTTCAATCACCAAAATTGGAGAAAATAAGATATTCCAAGAAAAAGTGAAATTTAACCAATATTTTTCAATACAGTACTAAAGAGGTTAACTGCATACAAGAAAACACAAGGAATAAATAATACCAGACCAGCAAATCAAAATGGGTAAGCATACACACACATACACATGCACGCTTGTGTGCACACACGTGTGCACACACTCACTTCCTCACTCACCACCATCGTCACCAACACTACTACCACCACCACAACAAAATAACAGGAATAAACATCAGTGGTTATTGGTATCTTTCAACATCAGTGGTTTGAATTTCTAAATAAAAGACACAGACTAACTGAATGAATAAAATGCAAGATCCATTCTTCTGATAAATTCAAGAAACAGACATCAACATCAAGGATAGAAATTATCTCAGGATAAAAGGATGGAAAAAAAGATTTTCCTAAGCAAATGGACTTTAAAAGCAAGCTGGTCGAGTCATTTTAATATCTGAAAAATAGAATTCAAAAGAAAACTAGGCAGAAGAGATAGGGAAAGACACTGCATATGCATCCAAGAAAAATCCACTAAGAGGACAGTTCAATGCCTATTTATGTAATAAACATAAGGCCAGCTAGTTTGCAAAAGAAACATTGTTATGGCTTGAAACACATACTGACCCTCATCCACCTATGGAGGGAGACTTTAATATCCAACCCTGAGCAAGAGATAGGTCATCCAGACAGAAACTAAACACAGAAATGCTAAATCTAACAAATACCACCCAGACACAAAATAATATACCTTCTTCTCAAAATCTCATTAAACATTCTCCAAAACTGACCACATATTTAGACATAGCAAAGTCTTCACAGATATAAGAAGATATAAGAAAAACTGCAATAACACCCTGTATCCTATCTGACCATCGCAGACTAAAGCTGGATATTAAAAACAGAATAAAAGTTTAAAAGCTCATGGAAACTGAACAATTTGGTACTGAATAAAAGTTGGTCAATACAGAGATTAAGAAAGGAATTAAGGACTTTCTAGAATTGGCTAAATGAATATACAACATACCCAAACTTGGAGGAACACAATGAAGACTGTTCTAAGAGACAAATTAATGGCACTAAGAACCTATATTATATCTCTAAGCTCTAGAACAAAAAGAAGGTACCACACACCCAAAGGAGTAGGCAGAAAGAAATAATCAAAATCAGCACTAAAATCATAAGATTGGAGGCGGCCCACTGCAGTTAGCTATGAGGTATCTTCCAGAAACAATTTTCACACTTGGTTATTATTCACCATAAACTGAGGCTACATTGACATGGATTTGGTATAGGATGGTACCGTGGAGAGTTCCCCGCTCATTCTAATTCTCTGCCAAAGCAATGAGGCAGTGATAAAAGAATTAAATTTGGAATACACATACTTATTTTGTCAGATTTGTCAGAGCAAACCAACAATATTCATTGTTTTATAGAAATTATATTCCCCTCTGCTAAAGATTATGCTAATGTTTTCTAATTAAATAGTGTAATTGGTTGTAAAACTGCCTAATAATGTTGTAGGTGGACATCAACCATCCTGCCAAACTATTTCTCCTGTGTGTTCATGACTTTATGTTCAGGTACTGAGCTGTCCATCAGTTGCAGTAGTTTCGGCTTGATGGTCTTGAAGCTGTACTGCTTTGTCTACTCTTCCTGGGTTCCTACCATTGACTTCTTGAGTTGTAGTGTGGAACTCTAACAAAGCTAAACAGACGGTAATTAGGAAGTGGAGATAACGTCACCTGACTGGACCTTGGGAAATCTATGATAATAACGATACAAGGTACTATAGTACTACAGAGTCTATTTCAGACAATTAGGGACAAAAAGTGCTTCAATTATCCCATCATTATACAACCAGATACTTAAAAATATTAAGTGATGCATTTTTAATAATCAGGTGAGAGGTCATCTACTTAGCTTCTTCTTCATAAAGTGCTAATGCATTTAATTGTGTGCATTAAATTTCATCTTGCAGTTGATCATCTTTCCTATAAATGTGTGAGAGAAACAGAATAGATAAAAATAAACTATCTGTAGCTATAAGAATGAATCAAATAACTTTCACTTATCTGGAGTGGTAGGAAACAAAACCAGAATATAATTCCTAAATATAATCTTATAATTTCTGAAGACAGAAATTTTCAGAGAGATCTGATTTATACTTGAATTATTAGTTTGTTTGAATAGTTTGCTTCATAATATTAAATAACTATAAACATTGTCCATGTTGTTTAGCATGTTCATCCTACGCTAACTGCTTTAAAATATCACAAATGAGCTATGTATTCAAGTATGTGTGTGCACTTTAAGTGTTCAATGCCTGGAAAATGGAAAGGCTGATCACCATTTTATTGGCTGAAATAATTTACTTTCCAAGGTACATCTATATAGCAATGAAATCACCAACCAAAGTCAGCAACACGGACTGGGTAATAATCATCCAAATGACTGTAAACACTACAAATTGTATGGCTACATGAAGAAAAATTGAGATACTACATGCAAAACAGTACACTGCCTAGCACTCAACAAACCATTAATAAGTTTAATATGTTGTTAGCTAATGTTTCCTTGCTCACATTGTTATTGATAGTAATTGCAGTCCTCTGTTCATACTTAAGATTCCTGAGTTAACCTACAATCTCACAAGAGTGACCTCTTTGGGGGGTTTTTCCTTCACCTTCCCGTACCGTTTATAGTGTTCTGCCACATCTGAGAGTACTGACTGTGACCCTTGTTTTGAGTAAGCCAATACATTCTTCACTGCAACGTGCCTGAGAAAGTTGTAATATAGTTCTTCCAATTCTGAAAAGAGACCCAGAGAAGGCCTATAGAAATAGTGAGATGAGCCAACTGGTTCTTCAATTCCAAGCTATAGACTTCATACTTGATACACAAACCAATTGTTTTGCTATATATGTTATATTCAAGTGTATTTTTTAAAATTTGAATTCCTCTTAATTATCTAGGGATTAATGCAATTCACAGAACCCAACGTCCCCAGTCAATAAGCATGAATGCCCTCATACCCTCTTATTTCTCCATACCTCTCTTATTTCTCAAGCAAATAAATATGATTTTCTCTTACAGGTTAATATATATGTCATGACCTCAGCTAGCTATCCTGACTACAATTGGCCCTTGTTCATTTCTTGTTGCATTTATCTTTCAGGCCATAGACTCCTAGATTGTAGCTCTGAGCTTACAAACCTGCTCAGTTGAAGTCTATATTGAACCAAAGTAATCATCAGTCCATCTCAGGACTCTTTTATATGCGGAACTGACATTTCCTACGGCCTTACTGGAAACCACATCGAAAGGATGCTTTCTGCATACTCCCTTGATTCCTTTCCCCTCCAATGTGAAGTTGGATCTGTCTCCTGCCACGGCAATAAGTTCTTTCCGAAGGGTCCCCATTGATTCTGAAGCCAGGCAGCCTTTCCTTAACTGTTTGCTCTGAGACCATTTAACATCATTCATCAGTCTACCTGCCTGAAATTCTTTCTACAGCCGGCTCTCATTGAGTTTTCTACAGAGGTTTCTTCAGCTACTCTTTCTATGATCCTTATTGATAGTCCTTCCATGTCCTCATCTGGCTTCAGTTTGAGTGTAGGTAAGTGCTTAGACTAGCATATGCCACTTATGTAAAATACAACATTACAATTTTTGTCTGTGTATTCACTTAATCACTATCATGCCTTGGATAATCTGTGTACTTCTTAGGGTCTTCCTGGCTTCTGGTCTCATTCTATGTTCTTTAGTTTTGCGAGTTCTTTTACCATTTGCTTTTAACGGTGAAACTGATGTCTGATCTGTGTTTTCTCACTTCCTCTCTTGTATTAAATGCATTTTTAAATTCCTCACTATATGTTTACCTAAAAAAATTCCTATAGGGTAATACAATGTAAAAATAATGTTTTAGATTTTTAAGGTTAAATCTCTTTTAATGATGTTGCAGTGCTAAACTTTCCAAGTGTTTTATTTTATTCAATAATCAAATATAGTGGCTTTGTTTGATTCAGTACTTCAGAAACCAAATGGAAACTGAACATGGTTTCTCCTTCTGTTTTCACACTGTAAAATGTATCCAGATGAAAGAAGGCAAGAAAAGACACAGGCCCTTTCTCTTGAGATAACTGATGTTAAATGTTGGATGTAATTTAAGAGTATTACAGACAAAGCAAGTGCAGTGGGATATTGCATAGCCTAACAATCATCTTTGATTGGTTTCATAGAGCTGTGTTTGGCTCTAGAGAAGATATTGCTAATTTTAGAAGGGTTTATCTGGCTAAGACACTAGGCAGGAAATTTACTCAGCCCTTAGGTGGTTGAAAACTAATTCCAGTGCTGTTTTAGAGGTTAAAATATTGTGTGCAAAACCCTTTTTTGTGGATAAAGAAACCATTTCCTAAAAAGTCTGGAACTTGAATATTTTGTCTTATTCTTAAAAGCCTCACTTCTAATACAGAAAAATCCTGCCTTTTTCTTGTCTCTCTTTTTTTCTATAACACTCATAATTTGCCATCTTAATCTCCAAAAGGATGATTAATACTTGATGGAAATGGTTTTATTGCTACTGCTGTCATACTTTCATTTCATACTTGAGGTGTCAAAATGAGCACCAGGGCTAACTGGAATCAGTTGAATTCAAATGCTTTGACAAGTATGGCAGCATTATTAAGTAAATAAATCTCATATGGTTTAAAGAATTACACAAAAAATTTTGTATACCACCTTCTTTATTCTCACTTCAATGCACTATAATAAAAATCTCATAACATGTCCTCTATCAGGAAGTAAGAAAATACAAACACATTTTTTTTTCTGTAAAGAATATGGCTTCAATGATTCTACTGAAGATGGATTGCTTACAATCTTTCCAAGCCATATATATTAGACTTGGAGAATGCAACAATGGTACTAGCGCAACAATCAATGCATAACCTTTTTTTGTCATTTAATTCTGCTCAAATTTTTGACATTCCCTGTGTTTTTGTTTTGATAGTTTGTTGCCTAAAGATATACTAGGTTTTGTTCCTATCTAGACCTATCTTTCTCATATTTAATAGTATTTAGATGGACTGAAAAGTATCAACTGGAATTGCTAATGGGCTAAAAAAATACACTATTATTTAGTATAAGAATGTGTTCTCAGTAAGCTAAAAGGCCCACTCCACCCCCAAACCCACCCATTCCCTGCAACCTCGGAGGAACTCCGAAGCACAGGCTGCAACTGCACACAGCATATCAAGAGGTAACCTGGGCACCCTACTCCCAAGTCCATTGGTAATATGGGCGAAATCAATAAAATAGAAACTTTTCAATAAAATAGAGCTTTTTCCAGCTTGGGCCCGGCAGAATGGCTCCCGCAAAGAAGGGTGGCGAGAAGAAGGGCCGTTCTATCATCAACGAGTTGGTGACCCGAGAATACACCATCAACATTCACAAGCACATCCATGGTGTGGACTTCTAGAAGCATGCTCCTAGGGCACTCAAAGAAATCCAGAAATTTGCCATGAAGGAGATGGGGACTCCAGATGTGCGGATTGATACCAGGCTTAATAAAGCCGTCTGAACCAAAGGAATAAGGAATGTTCCATACCGAATCCGGGTACGTTTGTCCAGAAAACATCATGAGGATGAGGACTCACCAAACAAACTCTACACATTGGTAACTTACGTGCCTGTTACTACATTCAAAAATCTAAGACAGTCAATGTGGATGATAACTAACCTACTGAATCTCAAATAAAGCTGGAGAACTACCTTCAAAAAAAAAAACGAAAAAGAAACAAAGAAAACAATACAAAGAATCAATGAAACAAAGAGCTTGTTCTTTGAGAAAATCAACACAGTAGAAAAACCACTATCCAAACTAATCAAAAGGCAGAGAGAGAGCATCCAAATTAACAAAATCAGAAATGAAAATACAGACATAACAACAGACATTGAGGAAATCCAGAGAATAGTTAGGTCATACTACAAAAACCTGTACTCCACAAAGTTAAAAAAATGTAAAAGAAATGGACAAATTTCTGGATAGGTACCACATACCAAAATTAAACCAAGATCAGGTGAACAATTTAAATAGGCCTATAACCTGCAAAGAAATAGAAGCTGTCATAAAAAGTTACCCCCCCCCCAAAAAAAAAAGCCCAGGACCAAATAGTTTAGTGTAGAATTTTACCAGAACTTCAAAGAAGAGCAAATATCTATGCTCTTCAAACTTCCACATAGTAGAAACAGAAGGTATATTGTCAATTCTTCTTACAAGACTACAATTACCCTGCTATCAAAACCACATAGAGAGTCAACCAAAAATAGATTTACAAACCAATCATACTCATGAACATTGATGTAAAAATACTCAATAAAATATAAGCAAATTGAATCCAATAGCACATCAAAAAAAAAAAATCATCCACCATGGTCAAATTGGCTTCATTCCAGAGATGCAGGGATGGTTCAACATACAAAAAAATCAGCAATGTAATCAACTATATAAATAAACTGAAAATGAAACATATGATCATCACATTAGATGCTGAAAAAGCATTGACAAAATCCAAGACCCCTTCATGATAAAATTTTTGGAGAGATTAGGAATCCAAGGAATATTTCTAAACATAATAAAAGCAATATACAGCAAGCCAACAGCCAACATCAAATTAAATGGAGAGAAACTCAAAGTGATTCCACCAAAATCAGAAATAAGACAAGTCTGACTACTCTCTCCATATCTATTCAACATAATTCTTGAAGTTCTATCTTGATCTATAAGACAACAAAAGGAGATTGAGCACAAGCAAATTGGAAAGTAAGAAGTCAAACTTTTGTTATTAGCAGAAGATATGACCATATATATAACTGACCCCAAAATTTCTACCAGAAAAAAAAAACTCCTACAGCTGACAACACCTTCAGTAATGTGGCAGGATACAAGATCAACTCAAAAAAATCAGTAGCCCTCTTATATAAAAAAGCTGAGAAAGATTCAGAGAAACATCATCATTTACACCAGCCACAAATAATGTAATATATTTTGGGGTAATACTAACCAAAAAGGTGAAAAACCTGTTTGGCAAGAAAGTTAAGTCTTTGAAGAAAGAAATTGAAGAAAGTATAAGAAAATGGAAAGATCTCACATGCTCTTGGATAGGTAGCATCAACATACTGAAAATAGCAATCCTACCAAGAGCTATCTACAGAATCAGTGCATTCCTCTTCAAAATCCCAACACAATTTGTCACAGATCTTAAAAGAATAATACCCAAATTCATATAGAAAAATAAAAAACCCATGCTAACATGAACAATCATGTATAATAAAGGAACTTCTGGAGGTATCACCATCTCTGAAATCAAACTCTATTATAGAGCTACAGTAATGAAAACAGCTTGGTATTGGCATAGAAACAGACAGGATGACCAATGAAATTGAATTGAAGACTCAGATATTAATCCACACACTTATGAACACCTTATTTTTGACAGAGAAGATAAAATTTTACAATAGAAAAAAAGAAAGCATTTCCAACAAATTGTACTGGCATAATTGGATGTCAACATATAGAAGAATGTAAATAGATTCAGACTTATCCCCATGCACAAAACTCAAGTTCAAATGGATTAAAGACCTCAATATAAATCTGACCACAATGAACCTGATATAAGGGAGAGTGTGAAATAGCCTTCAATGCATGGGTACATGAGACTACTTTATAATATAACACCAGTTTCATAGATACTGAGAGGAACAATAAATAAATGGGACCTCCTGAAACTGAGAAGCTTCTGTAAAACAAAGGGCATAATCAATAAGACAAAAAGCAACACATTGAATGGGAAAAGATCTTTACCAACCCCACATCAGACAGAGAACTGATAACCAAAATTTAAAAGGAACTCAAAAAATTGGACAGCAAAATACCAAATAATCCAATAAAAAAGTAGGTACAGAAGTGAACAGATGAATCTTAAATAGTTGAAAGACACTTAAATGTTTAAGATCCTTTGCTATCATGGAAATAGAAATCAAAACAACTCTGAGATGCCATCTTACACCTGTCAGAATGGCTAAGATCAAAAACACCAATGACAGCTTATGCTGGAGGGGATGTGGAATAAGGGGAACACTCCTATATTGGTGGTAATGCAAACATGTACAACTACTCTAGAAACCAGTATGACAGTTTCTCAGAAAATTGGGAATCAATCTACTGCAAGACCCAGCAATAACACTCTTTGGCATATAATTATAGAATGCTCAACCATACTACAAGGATATTTGTTCAACTATGTTCATAGCAGCACTATTCATAATAGTCAAAACCTGGAAACAACCTAGATGACCCTCAACAGAAGAATGGATGAAGAAAATGTGATACATTTACACAATGAAGTACTAGTAGGCGTTAAAAAATGACATCTTGAAGTTTGCATGCAAATGGATGGAACTAGAAAAAAAAAGATTCTGAGTGAGGTAGCTCAAATCCAGAAAAATGAGCATGGACCCACTCATAGGTGAATACTAGCTATAAAGGAAAGGTTAAGGAGTCTACAGTACCTGACCCCAGAAAAGATAAATAACAAGGAGGACTCTAAAAGAAACACACATAGAATCTCCTGGGGGGGGGGGGGAATAGACCAAATCTCCTGAGAAAATTGGGAGCATGGGGGTGGGGGGGAAGGGAAGGACAACGAGGAGGACTGAGGGAGATAGAGGAAGTGGGAGGAGAACTGGAGGGAAAGGAATGGTCAAGATTGGGAAAGGAAAGATGCAGAGGGAAAAAAAAAGAGATCTTGATTGAGGAAGTCATTACAGAGCTAGGAAGAAACCTGGCACTTGAGAAATTCCCAGGAATCCACAAGGATGACCCCGGCTAAAACTCCAAGAAATAGTAGAGAAGATGCCTAAAGTGGTCTTGCCCTGCAGTCAGACTGATGACTATCTTAAATGTCACCATATAACTTACCTCCAGTAACTAATGGAAGCAGATACAGAGAACCATAGTGGAGCATCGGTATGAGCTCTAAAAGTCCAGTTGAAAAGGGAGGAGTGAGAACATGAGCAGAGATCAAGACCATGATGGGGACACCCACGGAAACAGCTTTCCTGAGCTAATGGAAGCCTTCCATCTCAGGCCTGACAACAAAGGAACCAGCCTAAGGCCAAACTAGACCCACTGAATGTGAATGACAGTTGTTTGGCTGGGACAGACTGTGGAGCTACTGGCAGTGGAATCAGAATTTATCCCTACTGCTTGTTCTGGCTTTTTGGAACCCATTCTCTATGGAGAGATAATTTTCTCAGCCTAGATATAGTGGGGTGATCTTCAGTCCTGCCACAAATCAACGTACTAGGCTTTATTGATTCCACATGGGAAGCCCTACGCCTCTGAAGAGAGAGTGGGGGTTGGGATGGGGCTTGGGAGAGGAGGAAGGTAGAGGGAGCAGGAAGAGGTTAGGGAGTAGGAAATTGATTTGACATGTAAAAGGAGAAAAGATAGTTTTTTTAAAATAAAAATAAATGTTTTCTCCATAGATGATTTCACAGAACTTAGTATGTACTTTTAAGTATTAAACAAAAGAAACTGGAAACCGGAGTGACTGAAGACTTGAACAGTCAGAATGACAAAATTAGGAATAGAAAACATGATAAAATGAGTTTTAAGCAAACTGAAGGTTAAAGAAAAGAGCAATAAGAAGCCTGAAGGTTTAACTGGGGGACAGAGCACTTAGAGGCTAGGCATATTGGTCATTTAGTCCATTGTTTTCCTAGTACACATAAAGTCCTGAATTCCATTCCATAAAATCAGATATAATAAGACATGCCATGTATAATGCTAGTACTGGGTAGGTGGAAGCAGAAAGTTCATAATAAACTTCAAAATATATTCAGCTAAGTAATAAATTAAAAATCAGCATGAGATAAATAAAACCTACTCCCCAGATCAAAATGAAACAGAAAACATAAAATTTGAAGACAAAAAGAATCTTCAATAATTTTTGTTACATAAATTAGGGTATGAGCTAAATAAGTGAAATAATAGTAGCTACTAGTTTCTATAAAAAAACGAAAAATAAGCACCAACATTAATGACATAAAATCCTAAAGAATAGTAGGAAAAATTTAAATTATGCAAAAATACATTTCAAGAGACATTCTGGAAGAAAACAAGATACTGATGGAGGTGGGCCTGTTTAGTCTTATGCCTTCTTATTCACATAGTCACTGAAACAGTTTTCCTGAGCTAATGGAAGCCTTCCATCTCAGGGCTGATAGCAAGGGAACCAGCCTAAGGCCAAACTAGACCCACTGAATGTGAGTAAAAGTTGTTTGACTATGTAATGCATGCATGTCCCATTATCAGGCATATGTTTAAAATACAGCTTACTTCTGTCAAGAATATTTCACATTTAATACTCTCTGTAACTTTAATTCCTTACATGACTTAAGCATGAATGAAAAATTATTTTCATTTTTAAAGTCAAAAAAGTTCCACATTATCCCCAAATATAGCATCTATGTACATTGCTTCTCTCACAGCACACTAGAATGCTATAAAGAAAGTAGTTGAGAAAATTTTCTATGATGACATGGGAGTCGTAATCTAAGGTATAATAATCATGCTATCAAATTTATTGGCTATATTTTAGACAAACTTAATTCTAAAATAACAAAGAGTATTGTGTATCAGATAAATGTTAATAATAAAATATATGAAAGTGAGTAAAATATGTCCTGAATAAAAGCCAATAATGAAATCTTGGTGTGTGATTCATCATGAGAGCAAGAATTAAATAAATATCTAAAGCTCTTTGTTTACTCTCAGAATACATTTGACAGAGTAGTGGATGCAAGAATGAAAGCGATAATATTAACAATATTTATAGCAACAAAATGGGAGGTATAATGTGGACAGTGCAAAGTTAATAGATGATAAATAATCAGCAAGTCTCCTATAAAGAAATATATTTTAATGAGTGAGAAATTAAAGTGAAAACAAGTATCTTTATAGCTATTTACTTGAGCATCAAATAGAGATCATAATTAAAATACTAATGCAGCCACTAAGATTTAACCAAGGTTTTTTTTTTTTTTTTCAGAAACATACACTGTTGTAGTATTAGCATAGCTAACTTCTATACGCCCACAATCAATCTGCATGCAAGTACTGACCTCTTGCTTCACCCACAACATGCACGGCCAATATTGAATGGTAAATAACTCTGCAGCAGGAGATTGCTGCAAGTGTTTGTATGTGCAGGGTCTAGCACTGTGACTAGAAGCTGCATGCAACTACATTTCCACACAGAATCATATTTAAGCCAATACCTAAATCAAATCACCTCAAATTTCATGTGCTAGAAAGAAAGTGACTAAAATATTTCAGTGACTGCTGGTTTTAATTGTCAACTAAACCCAGTTTTCACAGAGTCTCAGTGAGAGTCAGGGAAGATCAGTCTGTTTTCTGAGCACATATGGGGGAAATGATCTAAAATGTCTCAATTGATGTGGGAAGAACCAGTCTCAACTTGTACAGCACTACTCGGAAGTTCAGGACCCTGGACTTTATGAGAGTAAGAAATCTAGATGAGAAAATGCCTGCATTCCTTTCTCTCTTCTCTCTCCTATGATGTGAAGAGCTGCTTCATTTTCTGATTTTCTTGACTACCAGCTATAATGGACTGTAACCTGAAATTGCGAGCTGAAAGAAACCCCGTCTATTCTAAGCTGCCTTTTGTCAAGGTATTTTATCACCAAAACAAAAATAGAAATAAGGTAGTCCCCAATTTGATAGGGTTATCTTCATTAAGAAGCCATTTTGCTAGTGGCGATCTGTTTTGTTGGCTAATACACAAATACATATTCATATGACTAATGCGTTCAATGTCTTTCAAACTCAATCACTTTCAGGAAGTGGACTCCAAATTGAATGTCATAAGCTTAAAGACCATAACCATAGTCAATTATGTAAATTAAACATATTTCTCTCACCTGTGTTTGAGACAGACAGAAGTGCTAAACTCTATTTCTCCAAGCACAAGAAAGATGATAAATGACAACTAATCCTCAGGCTTAGAGTCAGAGACACAATCATAGGAGTTATGAGGGTAATACTAGGTTCTCGTGCCTCTTATATACAGATGTTTCTACTCAGCTTCCTTGGGTGCAGACTAGAAGAAAGGCTGAAGCATTGCGCCAAGAGTTTTCGATAGCCACAAGTGCCAAATTTTGTTTTAGGTGTCTCATTTCTAAATTGGTGATTTAATGCAAGTATGAACCACTAAATCTAAGCAAACAGAAAACATTTACAAACATTCTTGGCACATAGGTTCCTACATCATGGTCTCTTGCTTAAAAATTTGGTCACTGCATTGTACAGACAGCTGAAATGCTAAATGCTTTCAAATAACTTTACTGATTAAAGAAAACTAAGTAATCCCAAACTTCTGTTTATATACCTCTTCTTTTTACAACTAAAAATACTATGACCAATGCATAGTACAGTCAGAATAATATAGTGTGGTATAGTATTGTCATTATACATTTTATTATTACTATGATTGAATTTAGGTCACAAGTTCAAATTGGTACACTATGATTGCAATTGCATACTTGTATTACTGAGTGATGATGAGTCAATTATAGTGATTACAAAGTTTTGTCGTAAGAGACATTTTAAATTAAGCATTCTTCTTCAAACAACTAAAACCTCAAATCTACTTTGATCTCTTTAAGTATTCAGAGTTCTGTTCATCAAGTGGGGAAAAGATCTTTCTTCAGTACATAGAATAATTTATCTGTTTGCATGAGTGTGACAAAAATGGTCGCATCTCTGAGTAATAAATGAGAAACACAAAGTTCACAGTGCAGCTCTGCTGATGAAAATTACCTACCTGCTGACACAACGGTGCTCATGAATTAATTAACCTTTTGCCATAAGAATCTCCAACCTTCAGCAGATGCTGAGGTTTCTCCATTATTTCATTACTTTAGAAAATAAAATAATGTTCAGTAAGTAAAAAAAAAAAAAAAGAAAAAAATTGGATTGGTTCTCATAGTATTTCACCAAAATTACACAAAGTGTGGCTAAAATACAGTGTGATGAATGACCCAACTTTTATTTTAGCAAAATATAAGTATAATGACTGCTTTCTTAGTCACTTTTTTCTTTTACGAATGAGATCAGTTCATCATTACTAGTAGTGTTGGCTTCCTTAGTTTTTACCTTTCCAATTGCGATAATAAAGTTAAATAAACTATGCTTTCACAAATGTACTTTCAGTAAGCTTTGAAAAACACATACTTATACAAACGTTGTTTTCAATTGAATAAATACATTAAGAGTATTTAGGTGTCTCTGTGAAGTGTTTTGATCGTTTTCACTTGGGACTAGAATATGGGACAAGAGGATTGGTAATAAATCAGAGTTGTTCTGTTTTCTCAACTTTAATACAATGGACAATAAACATGGGTAGATTTGAGCATTATAAATCTAGATGCTAGATTATTCTCAACAGTGACAGGTCTTTATGCAAATATCACAGGCCACACTTAATGTTTTCTCACTTTGATAGTATATCTCTTAAAAACTGTTAACACTATTTACTATTTAATTTTTCAGCAACATATAATTAGAGCTGTCTCTTCTACCACACATTTTTGTTTGTTTGTTTGTTTTGAGACAGAGTTTCTCTGTGTAACAGTCTTGGCTGTCCTGGAACTAGCTCTTGTACACCAGGCTGGCCTTTAACTCACAAAGATCTGCCTGTCTCTGCTTCCCAAGTGCATTAAAGGTGTGTGCCGTCACTGCCTGGCTCTACCACCCAATTTTTTATTTTAATTTAAGGCATCATACAATTAGGAAGTAATCTCAACCCCAAAACAAGGCCTTTTTTAGATTAGGGCTTATATATATGCTATTTATGAAGATTATAATATTTTCCTTTTTTTCAAGAAAAAAAGTGATTTGCTAAATTCATTTTTAAAGAGGTGATCTAGTCTACTACTGCTCTAAATTTTTTTAGACAATCAATATTTGAAAGCAGGCAAGAGACCTAAAATAGGATAGAGATATTTTGGTGTTACTTAAATGATTAATTTTGTAGAAAATTGTAATAGATGTACATTTCAAAAATATGAGTAAGATGCATTTTCCTGACAGATATTTCAAATTAAGTAGTTGTTGAGCTTGGAACAAAAAAAGTCTCTTTTAACATCTGTTAACTCATGATATTTTTTCACTTGACTATTTTATGATTATAAGGGAAGATAGTTTTTAAGTGATTATTTTAGAATAATTACCAAAGCATTTTGGTCATTTCATGTTTGAAAATACTTCTATTATAGTATGCATTTTTTATTTACTTGAAATATCAAGACATTCAGAAATCATATAGAAGTTTCATTTGACTATGGGAAACTAGGGTAGAAGACAAAGACAAGACTTGCTGTCTTTATTTTACAAAGCACCTGAACTGAGACAATGATAGACTCAGTTCCCTGATAGTATTCCAGAACCCTAAGGCATCTAAACACACCTAGCATTTATAGGAACACATAACTTTGCCCGTGATAATTTTAACCATATTCAGTATTATCACTCATTCTTATATGATTACATAAAGAGTGAAAAGATACATAAATAATAAATATTTCTAAGGATCTTTAAACACTGAGACCAGACTTATAATGTCCTTTGGTTAAGGGAAGAATAAAAATACGACTAGTTTGGAAACAATGATCTACATACCTGACAGGTAATGTTCTGTCTCCTTTCCTTCGATCCATTTCTCTTTGAGGAACAGGATACCATCTGAAGTTTAGTTTCCAGTTAAAACCACCATAAGTCATGTCTGATCCAGCCATGTATTCAAAGGTATCATCACTAATAACATCAATGATGGGA